>NW_012150174.1:12968197-13040710 GCF_000956105.1 Propithecus coquereli
AGGGGACGGGAAAGGAGGGGACGGCAGGGAAGGGGAGGGGGCGCGGGGCAGCGGCGGCGAAGCTCGCATCCTCCGCGGGGTGGCTGTGGAGGAGGCGGCGCCCCGGCGGCGGCGGCAGACGGACCGATCGACGGCCAAGGGCTCGCGGACCGACGGCCGGCTGCCCGAAGTGGATCGCGAGCCCGGGAGACAGCAGCGGCGGACGATGCGCGGCCCCAGGCCCCGGGCGTGCGGGCGCTGCCCAGGGGGCTGACCGCCGCCGGACTGCGCCCCAGCACCGGGCGAAGGAACCCGCGCAGCGCAGAGGTCAGTGTCCGCTCCCGCCGGCCCGTCGGGCCGCGCCCGCCTGGCCCGCCGGCCTCCCCCGGGCTGCGGCGGCGGCGGCGGAGCCGGGGGCTTTGTTCTGAGCCGGAGACAATGGGGGAGGGGGGGCCTGGGCCTTCGGGACGAGGGCGAGCGTGAACGTGAGCGTGGGGGCAGGGCCTGGGGGTCTTTGTGTGCGCGTGTCATCGAGTCGGGGTATGTGGCGGCGTGAGAGTGTGCCCGGGGTGTGGGGTGCGGGCAGGGTTGTGTGTGTGCTACTCCCGTCTGAGTGTGAGTCAGTGCGTTTCACCGGCTGGTTGTGTGTCTCTGTGTGTCTCTTGGGCCGTGTGTGCATGCACCGGGAGGTTGTGTGTCTGTGTATCTCTCGGACCGAGTGTGCATGTGCATGTCACTTAGAGGGTGTGTGGGTCAGAACGAGTGTGTGTCATGGTAAGCGAGCCCCTGTGAGGGTGTGTGTGTGTGTGTGTGTGTGCCCGCGCGTGTGTTGCCGGGCTCTGTGGGAGGCATGTGTCAGAATGTGGAGGATGGGTGTGTGACAGAGACAAACTGAGACAGAGACAAAGAAACAGAGCGGGGAGAAGTAAAGACAAGCAGAGGAGAGACAGGCTTAGCCTGAAGTTGAGGTGGGTCACCCAGACCGGTGTTCTAAGAGGGAACCAGTGCCGAGCAACTGGGAGTTTGTGTCCAAGATGCCTAGATCAGAATCCTGTGCAGGGGACAGAGGGAGGTCACCCCAGGCCTGGGTCCCACGTGGAGTGGGTGGGGAGAGAGAGATCTAAAAGCACAATGAACACAGTGTGGCGTGGGCTGGGCCTGCAGCCACAAGGTCATAGGCCAGAAAAATATTGTCGCTTATGTCAACTTCTCAAATACCCACAGGGGACATAGACATAGCCCTACTCAACCCACAAGGGACACAGTCCAGGCAACACACATCCTCAAGAGATACCCTCACAGCCATCACACAGCCCCAGGAAGCACTGTCAGAACTAACACACACCCACAGTCAACTCTGTCAAGCCAACACACACCTACAGAAACTATTCTCGTGACAACACACACCCACAGCAGAAATGTTGCAACCAGCACATTGCCGCAGGATCATTTTCAAGGCCAACACATACCATGGGAGACACTGTTACTGCCAACACCTCTCCAGAGACACTGTCACTGATAACACACACCCTCACAAGATGCTGTGTCAGCTGAGACATACACCAACACCTCTCAGGAGACACTGTCACAGCAATCCACATCTATTGGAAACACTGTCAGTACATCATATAGGTTTACTTCACTGGAGCTGCCCATACATAGCAGGTGTCCCAGAGGCCTGGCACTAACAAGAGGCTGTATCACAGTGTCCCTTACCACACAGCCACTTGTGCAACCCGTAGGAGACAGTCATGGGTGACCTGCACACCACAGGGAGAGCTGTCCCAACTGCTAAATAACGCTTAATTTGTAATGCTCACACCATTACCATTTCTCATCCATGGACCTCCCAGGCTCACCCTCTTGTTCCTTGAAAATTCTGAGACCTGGATAGTCTTCCCCTCCCCGTATCTGCTTACATGCCATGTTGTAAGTGTCCCTCCAACACCCCAGCCTCACTGTTTCTTGATCTCCTTAGCTCCTGTTACTTTCTTCTTCCCTCCCACAATCTCTCTGTATAACTGTTCCATCCCTAAAATTCTAACCTCTTGCCTTCCACTCCCTGCCCACAGCCTCCTATATCCGTCCAGCTTGCAGATGTCCATGCTCCCATTATACTCTTTAACTTCATAATGACCTTTTGCCCTTGACCTCTTTGTTTTCCAGCTCATATGCCAAGGACTATCCCTTTAGCCGCTCCTTGGACACTCTGTTCCATTGTCCTTGAGCCCACCCATCCTGCAAATTCCTAACCCTAGCTAGAATGATTTCTCAACCATACCAAGTGACACTTCTATAAATTCATGCTTCTAAAAATTCCACCCTGAACTGGCCCCTCCATAAATAAATAAATAGATGAAATTGTTTCTATTTTCTTCACACTCATTATCCCACATCCCTCATCCTATTGTTTTCAGTAGATTGATTAGTCAATCCACCGGTTCATTCATTCAACAAACACATACTAAGCACCAATTCTGCCAGGTATTGTGGTATGAATTGGCATTACATGGGTGAACAAAATGTACATGGTCCTTGCCCTCTTGGAGCTTACAGTCTATGGGGTGAGTGTTGTAACATAGCAGCACACCGCAGGGAAACCTAAGCCAGTTTAGGGAGGTCAAAAGAAGATTTCTGGAGGAAGTAGCATTTAAGCTTAAACTTGATAGAGTCGCTGGAGAATATTCCAAGCCATGGGAGCAGCGTGTGAAAGCCCACATGAAAGAAAATATTGTGTGTGAGGGATAAAGCAGTTCAGTGAATAGCACGAGATGGGGAGAGGGAGAGAGTCTATGGGAGAGGTAGATGGAGCTTTAGGTCATGCAGGGTCTAGGAGGCCACATGAAGAAATCCAAGAATAATGGAGATTATCAAATCATTTGAAGCTTTGGAGTGATATGATCAGATCTGTTTTAGAAAAAGCACTCTGACAGCCATGTGGAGACTGAAGGAGGAGCCTGGGAAGAAGGACAACAGTTGGCTGTTGCAAGAATCCAAGAGGAGGTAATGCTGGCCTGAACTAAAGTAGTGTCAGGAGAAAAGAAGTGGTTGGTTTCAGGCGCTCTTTAGACAGTGGAATCAGCAGGGCTCAGTGACCAAATGGATGTGGAGGTTGAAGGAGAGGGAGCAATTAAGAGTAGACAACCTGGTCTTCTGTCTCACTGAGGATATTGAAGCCACCCGATTTGGATTCCCTCAGATTGCTGCCTCCTCCCTCAGATTTTATCTGCATCCTCTTCAATCTTTTCTCCTTCCCTCCTACAATAATGAAGAGGTATCTCTTCTCTTTAAGGCCAATCTTCCACGCCTGCTTTGTGAATCCCATCCTCTCCCTCCTCCACAGGTGCCTCACACAACCGATTATTCTATGTCTTTCCGATGTCTCTGGTTTCTTTCTCGCTCTCATTCCTCCTGGGAGTATGTGAAGATCCTCCAATCTCTCCTGTCCTTCCTTAACTCTGTAACACCCCATTGGGTAAGAGGCTTTCTCACTTTGTTTCAGTGCCACATTTTGTGAAAGAGTCTTCTGTATATAGCTGCTTTCCCCTTCCTCACTTTCCATTTAGGCCTGCCCTTCCAATGTAACTGTTCTCCCTAGGAGAAAGTGACCTCTCTCTTGCCAAATCTGGGAGATCTTTTCCAACAGTCCTCAACTGCCTGACCTCTTAGCAGGAGCTGACATTGTTGACCTTCCTTTTCTTTTTGAATTGTTCTCCTCGTTTAGTTTCTGAGCCACCATTTTATTCTATCAACATTTAATGAGCACTCATGTGCTAGCCACACTGCGAAGTGATGGGAATACAGTGATGGAAGACCCTGTTGCTGCCCTCAAGGAGTTTACACTTTAGTGGGGAGAGACAGGCAAATAAGTGAATGATTACAGTATGGTGGGATTCATGCATCTCTCTCCCAGAGCTTCTCCTGGCTGTTCAGTCTCAGTCTGTTTTGAGGAAGCCTTTGCATATCTCCTAAATGTCACTGTTCCTTAGGGTTCTGGCTTGGACCTTCTTATCATCTCACTGTATACACCCCATCTCATTCATTTCCAGAGCTTTAATTATCATCTATAGGCTGCTAACTCTCAAATCTCTCTCTTCTGCGCTCTAGACTTGCATATCTGCTATGTACCTGATTTTTACTGTATAGCCCCTTACATGTGCACAGGTCCCTTAACATGTGCATACTGAACTCATCATTCCTTCCTCCCCCAAATGACCATTCCCACTCAGTTTGCAAGCTGGAAACCCAGAAATTAACTGTAACCACTCCTTTCTCCACATATCCCATAATCCAGAAAATCCTTGGACTCTTTGTTTCTACCTCCTTACCATCAATCTCTGATACCCCATCCCTTCTTCTCCATCACCTCTGCTGTTGCCCTAACCTCACCATCTTTTCACATGAATTTTTGCAAGAGCCTCCTAACTTTTCTCTCTGCACTTCTCTTCCCCATCCAGTCTATTCTTCTCATTGCAGTAAGAGGGACCTTCCTCAAATGTAAATCCAGCCCTATCACTCCCTGCTAAGCATTCTTCAGTGTCTTTTCATTTTCCTTGAACAAAATCTCTACTTTTTAATGAAGCTTATGAGATCACAATCTGACTTCTCCAAACCTCCAAGCCTCATCGGCTGTCCCATTTTCCTAGCCTGCTCACATTGGGAGTTCCAGCCACATTGAATTCCGTGCAGTTCCCCAAAGACACTACATTCTTCCATGTTTCTGGCCCTTTGCACATCCAGCTCTGTCTGCCTGAAAGGCCCTTTACTCCCTTCTTCTCCATGCTTATCCTTCCCATCCTCAGATCTAGTCTCAAATGCTGCCTTTCTGACTCCAGCAGGCAGGCTTGAGGGCCTCTTGTTTCCCTGTTGTCACTGCCCATTCCCTGTTCTGTCTCCCCAACCAGGCTGGGACTTCTTTGCTGGCAAGAATGCACATTATTCATCTTTGTATCTCAAGGTCCCACACAGTTGCTTGGCAATGAACAAATGACTGAATACATAAGGTACCTCACCTTCATATGCTCTTCAGAAGACTGACACCTGGCCTCAGCTGCTTATCTGATTGAGACATTTTTACACAACCTACTTACTCCACTGGGGATGTTTCCACACCCCTCACCTACAACTGATCCTTCCTCTCCCCCCATGCTCTCTTTCTTTCATGCAGGCTTCTCTTTTCCTGGATCCTCTTCCTCACCATTCTCTGTACTTTATCTTTCATTCAGTTAGCAAATATTTAAGGAACACCAGAAGTTTGCAGACCCAAATCCACTGGGCCAGGTGTCTATGGAGGTTCTTGGAAGGAATGGAATATGTGGGCCTGTGACTTGCCATCAGGCTGAAGGGACTACAGTGCCTGATCATCCCCTCCTCTCTACCAGACCCCTTTCCTGGAGGGGCCCTAGGCTGCTCCTCCTTCTAAGGTTTCCTCCCCCTGCCAACACACCCACTCTGAGCCCTCCAACTCCTGGCATCCTGGCCCCTTCTCCTCCACATATTAAGTTTCCTGATTCTTGTGTCGTCCTCCACTTCCCTCTCTTTCCTGTCAGTGGACTCTCTCCTCTTTGATGCCCTGGTACCTGCTAGCAAAAGGCCCTCCTGGGGCTTCATGCCGTTGGCTCCCAGCTTCTTCCCAGCTTCCTGTTGCTGCCCCTTCCTTTACCTACCCTGTCCATGTTCCCTGGGTAACCTTCTAACACCAAAGCATTTTCAACCACTGCCACTTGGGAGGGCCTTCCAGTTCCCTGTGTCCCCTGGTGATAGGGTGGTCCACCTGAAAACCCTAGGTACTTCTCTGCTCACTTAGCACACTGGAATGTCCTTGTTTCTGTTTCTCTAAGCTGCTGGATGGAGGAAGTTTGCTATCTCTCAGAGCCTAGAACACACCTCCCATATGGCTGGTGAGAAAGGAAGAAGGAAAGGAGAAAAGGGAAGAAAAGATGGTGGGGTAGTTATACCTGAAACCTTCCAGCCAAGCAACTTAGCTTCTTTGAGCTCCCCTTCTGTCAGGTGAAAATGGGGGTAACAGTATCTCCTTAAGAGAGTAGTTTTGAGGATTCAGAAAGAAAACTATTTATTGTTCAACTGTTAACCTGGTTAATTTTACCTCTAACATCTCAGTCCCTCTACTGCACTCTTCTACCTCTCAACTTCCCACCTCCCAACTTGTTCTTCCTTCTCAACATCTGTGGGTTGCTGCGTCTCCAATTTTCCTGCTAGCTCCAGCCTCACTGGCCTCCTCTGTAGTCTGGACTCCAATTGCCAGGATCAGACTTTAGGACCAAGCCCTTGATGCTCACCCCACCCCCAGGTCCCTCACCCGCCCTGCCCATCCCTGCCCTAGTCTCCCTACTTGTGAACATCACGAAGGCAGGGATTTGATCTGTCCATATCACTGCTCTATCTCTAGTGCACAGCATGGTATTTGGCATGTGGTAGGTCTTCAGTCAGTATTTGTTGTATAATAGATTTGTCAGTGAATTACTTCACATGCATGCCCTAAGACCTCCCCACGTCTCCCCAGTGTTTTCTTTGTTTCCTGGAGGCCTCCAAGCATCCCCCATGGTGCTTCCCTCTCTCACCACCTGTCCCCTTGCTCATCTGACCTTCTACCTGGACTGGCAATTGCCAAGTTGATCTTCTCCTCTAACCGACCCTGTGCACACTGGCAAATGTATTCTCTTAAAGCAGAACTTCGATCATATTCCTTCCCTGTCGTGTTGACTGGCCAGTTATATGATCCTTTATCTGGGCATTCCAAGTCCTCCACCAGAGAAGCAATGTGGTCTAACAGAAAGTACTAGCTTTGGGATCCATTAGACTGCATTCTAGATCATTCTACATGTCTCTCTGCTACCTTATCTGAGCTCAGTTTCCTTATCTGTAAAATAATGCTTATCCCAGGGTTATTGTGTGTGTGTGACACACAACAGCAGCAGTTAACATTTATTGAGCTTTCACTGTGTGCCAGACACTGTGCTAAGTTTTTCATGAACATTATTTTATTTAACTCTTGTATCAACCATTTAAGGTAGGCGCTTTGATCTCCATATTAAAGAAGAGGAAACTAAGGCTTAGAATGATTAAATAACTTGCCCAGGGTTATGCTGTAAGTGGTAGAGTCAGGATTTGAACTCCAGTCTGGCAGCAGAGCCTGTCTTCTTAACCACTGTAAGCTTATGCTTGCATACATACCAAGTCTTACTATGTACCAGACACTGTTCTTCCTGCCTAATACAATGTAGTAGGTATTATTATTGTCCCTATTTATATATGAAGAAATGGAAGCACTGAGAAATTAAGGGGCTTGCTAAGGTCACCCAGCTAGTAAGTGTGAAGCTGGAAATCAAATCCAGTTGGTTTGGCCCTGGAATCCTGGTCTTAACCACTATCCTGTCCTGCCTTGCTTTGATAAATTATCTCCCTATTCTGAGAATGCAGTAGGCATGTATTGATGAATGAATCTATGCTGATGTCTATGGCTAGCTGTTTGTCAATTCAGTCTCTCTCATTTCCTACTGCAGGAGGCTTGCACCCTTAACACTCTCCTGACACAATTGTCTCCGAGATCACTAGTGACCTCTTTACTGCTAAATTCAATGGCCACTTCTCAGCCCTTATCCTACTTGAACTCTGCAGCATTAGACGTTATCAATTCCTCCCTCCTTTTGAAGTGCTTCCTGCCTTAACTTCTGTGATACTCCTCTAGGAAGAATAAAGCTGTCTTCAGCCTGCCTCTTACATGTGACAGGTCCCCAAAGTTCTGTCCTAGGCTCTCTTCTCGCTCTTTACATCCTCTCTGATGCAGGTCTTCATGCCCGTGGCTTTCAGTTACCCCATGATTTGTCCAAATCCATATCTGTAACCCAGGCCTCTCTGCTAAGCTCCAGGCCTGCAAATGCAACTGTGCCTGGATATCTCCATGTGGGAATCCCAACAGGCACCTGAAAATGGCTTTTCCTCTGCAGTATAGTAATGGTGCTACCTTAGTAAGCAGGCCAGAACCCTGGGAAGCAGCCTAGAGCCTAGAGTCCTTCTATTCCCTCACCTTCCTGTAGAGTCAGTGGCCAAGCCTTGTCACCTTCACTTCCTCACATCTTTCATTCCTGTGTCCTCAAGCTCCACTGCTACTAACCTGGACTCTTACAGACACCTGTACCTGGCCTCCCTCCTCCCACAGGTTCTCTTCCTTCTTCAGGCCTCCGTTATCCTGCCAAGACTCTTCCCTCTCAGCTTCCCTGTAATTTCTTCCTCTTTGTCTGTCCCTTCTCCCTGAATCTCAGGCAACATAGAGTACATGGTCCTGCACTCCGTGGACTTAGAATCTGTGTTAACTCAGGAAAATTGTTTCACTCTGAGCCTCAATTTCCTCATTTGAAAATGGAAGCTGGGATTCTTTCCTCACAGGGTTGTTATGGTGATTAAATGAGATGCTGTCTGTGAATTGCCTGGCACAGGGCCCAGTATGCTGTAAAAGCTCAGAAAATAAGCTTTTCCTCTGCTGCTTCTGCTCACATCTGTCCTCAGCTTCTCCCTGGAGTGCCTCCTGGGAACCAGTCCTCAGAGGGACAGGGCAGCGCCCTGGCCACTGTCCAGTGGTTGCCCCAGGGATATCCAGGGAAGCTAGTCTGTCAGCCTCCTCCTCACGCCTGTTCTCCTCCCTCCCCACCTCCCTGCAGCTCAGCTCCTGCCTCTCCCGCCCACTGCCCCAGCCTCTCTGGGTCTGGCTGTGCCTGTCTAACTCACCTCCCCTTTCTGAATTAGCCCCACTCATGCTTTCCTCTTCTGTATACAGTCACTCTCCCTCAGTCTTGCTCCCTCTCACCCCACCCCCCCGCCCCCCACCACCAGAACCACCAGAACCTTGCCTCTCTTCCTCTTTCCCTGATGCATGGCCATGTATCCTCTTTGCTCACTGAGGCTGCCCTCTTCTTCATCTTCTAGCCCATCTGCCTTTCATAGCCCCCCTCCTCATCCTTGTTGTCTTTCTGGTCCCTGCCCCTCCCTGGCCCTGGGACAGGAAGTGGAAGGCGGAGGCCTGGGTGATGCCAGCTCCCCCAGCCTGCTTCCCCTTCTGTGCCTTGGGCCACTCCTCTACTTCCTCCTGGAGTACCCCTTTGCCTTGTGGTTCCCCTGCTCCCACCTCTCTTTCCTCTCCCATTTTCTCCCTTGCTCCCAGGTCTTATGGATGCACAGGCTAGGGGTGGGAGGGGGGATCTGTTAGTTAGGGAGGGGGAATTGACATCACGTTTCAGGCCCCAATGAACAGTCTTGCCCCTCCCCCTCCTAATGAGAACCAGCTGTGGTTCCAGAGGCCCAGATGTGGGGTTGGAGGGGGAGAGCAGGATGGAGTCAGAGGACCGAGTAACAGGATGGGGATAGAGTGAGGGCACATAGCAAGGTAGAACTGGATGGGAAAACGGCTGTGACGGACCTGGGGGAAGAAAGAAGACAGATCCAGGCAGGAGGCAGGACAGATTGGGGAAAAAGACAAGATGGAGGGGGCAGGCCAGGTCTAGGGGAAGGGATGGAACAGACCTGGAGAGGGAAAGAGACAAGAGCCAGGAGGGGGAGCAGGTCTCAGGGAAGAGGCAGTGAGAAACACCGGACAGATGGGAGGAGATGGTGCAGAGAGCAGAGCTGGAGAGAGGATGAGACAGTCTCGGGAGAGAGTCTGGAGTTCGAGTTTGGAACTGGAAGCCCTGGAGCAGGAAGTGATGAGGCACAGTCCAGACAGAGGCCCCAGGGACCTGGAGGTCACAGCTGCAGCCGCAGAGCTGACCACGAGTGCCCCAGCAGCACGTGTGAGAGTATGCCTGTGTGTGGGTGGGTCTGCAAGTGTGTGTGCGCCTGCCTTGTCAGTCTGTGCATGTGTGACAGTGGTCTTGCCTGTGGGCATGGGTGTACTGCGTATATGTGGGGGGAACCTGGGGGTGTGAATGTGCCTCTCTGTGTGAGGGTCATGAGAAAGTGTTCTTCTGTGTGTATGTGTCTGTGTGTGTGTGTGTGTGTGTGTGTCTGCATACGTGTGGGTGGGTGGGTTCCATGGGAGTGAATAGGCCCACCTGTGTGCGTGAAGATGAGCTGCTGCATATATGTGAGGAGGGGCTGGTTGTGTATATGTTAATGTAAGCCTCTGTGTGTGTGTGTGTGAGTGTGTGTGTTGAATGAGCCCGTGTGCATGTGAGTCTGCATGAGAATGTATCTGGGTGAGCCTTGGCAGTGTGAGAGAGAAAGAGTGCCAGGCAGTGTGTCAGTTGTGACTTTGGGAGTGTGAACTTGTGTGTGTCTACTGTGAGAGTGTACTGGGGGAGTTTGCACTGGACAAGGACCCAGTCTGGCTGATGAGGAAGGCCTGGGGGTCTACAGAGGTTGGGAGAAGGGGTCACTGTCACACAAGGCATCTGCCTGGGCCTGAATCCCTCCTCTTCAAGGCTGATCATTCACCTGAGATTTAGCTCATACCATTCAAAGATCCCTTCATTCAGAAAATTTATTAATCGGATACTATGTGCCATGCTCCATGCTACACACAAAGGTGAATAAAATACAGTCTTGGCCCTCGAACAGCTAAATAGATAGGGAGACAGATATTATGATACACAATGTGATAAGTATATTGACTTCATTGTTTATTCTGTCCCTCCGAACCATGACTGCTTTCTTTCCACTAACTGATTAAACCCCTAACCCAGTCTCTGGACCTAGATCCCTGATCTGGGCCCTGGGACCATTCCTGTACACTCATCTTCCTCCTCTTTGAGTCAGGCCTGGGTTCATCCTGACCTACTTGCTCTGAAGTCCTCTGACCTGTTATTCCATATGGCAGCTCCATGGGCTCCTCAGACTTGACCCCTGGGGAGAGGGATCCTAGTGCACACAAAGAACCCCAGAATTCTGAAGCTTGGATGAAGGCACAGAGGGGGCACATTAGGGGATTGTGTTGAATTAATGAAAGAGAGTCTACCAAATACCCAGCTCTGTGCTCCTTCCTTACATTGTCTCTGATTTTAAAAAACTGCACAGAGTGGGTGTTACCATGGCCATCTTACAGATTGGGAGAACATAATGCCTAGACTGGGACTCAAACCCAGCCCAAACTCCAAAGCTCCTGTTCTTTTTATTGCCTCACATAGATAGGAGAGAGGAAGGTAGGTGGGAAATGAAAGTTGGGGGGGGCAGTTAGAAACCCACCTTCCTTTGGAGGACGGGAAGTCCTACAGTAGACCCAAGGACACACTTGTGTAGCCACAGGACTGAATATGGTGCCTCAGGATCATAGGCTCACATGTATTTGTGTATGTTGTCTGGGTTGGCACGACCGTGGATGTTTCCCTGTGAGTATGTTATTATGGTGGTGTGGAAGCACAAGGCTCTGACCATTCATTCAGCACTGATTGCCTGCTCACACTACACCTTCTACTAAATGCTGGAGAATCAGAGACTAAGAACTGTCACTACACCTCAAGGAGCCCCCAGTCCCGTGCAGGGGGCAGGCACTTGAATAAATCAGGACTGCTGTGCAGTTTATTGTCAGCATTTACCAAAAGCAGTGGGAGCCCAGTAGAATGTACAATAGGAGAGCTCTACAATATGTCCGAGAAGATTCCACAGAAGACAGGACATTTGAACTGTATCTTGAAATTTGAGTAGGAGATGGCCACACGGAGAGGATTTTTAGAAGACATCTCAGGACAGGAGAATAGCACATACAAGGCAAGGAATTGGGAAGTAGCATGGAAATAGATTTCATTTTGGAATGCCAGGTGTGGTGGGAGAAAGTAAAGGTGGGTGACGTGTATAGGTTGGCAGGGCTCAGATCACTAAGACACATTAAAGAAGCTGGACTTTATCTTGTAGGTCAGAAGTTCTCTACCTAGTGTCCATGAACTCCTTGAAACTGCAGACACAACTTTGTGTGATTGTGTATCTGCATTGCTTTTTTGTGGAGGGATAGCTGTTTTCTGCTGTCAGGAATGGGAAACAAGTGGAAGCCTTTCATCAGGAGTGGTTTGGTGAGAGTTGTGTGGTCAGAGTCTCTGGTCAGATGGAGATGGATCAGAGGGTCCAAGCCAGAAGGCAGGGGGACCAGTAAGGAGCTCTTGCAGGTATTGCGAGGAGAGATGGCAATGCTTGTACCGGGATAGCAGTGGTGTGGAAAGAGAGGAAAGGGAAAACTTGAGACGTGTCTAGTTGAAATGTTTCGGTTTAGATGACTAATTGGAAACCAAGACTGAGGAAGAGCAAGGAAGTAAGGAGAGCTTCTGGATTTCTGGCTCAGACACCTGGATGAATGGTGGTGCTGTCCACAGGAAAGGAAATGGAGGAGGAAAAGCAGTTTGAGGTGACGGTTGGGGATACATTGTGAAGTCCAGGATATGGCTGGACATGCATCTCCAGAGCTCTCCAGGGCTGGAGATGGAGATTGGAAAGTTGTCAGCAAATAGATGGTACATAACAAATGATTGATACATTTGAAGTAAAGGCATGGGAGTGGATAAGATCACGCAGGTAGAATGTGAGGATAGGGGAAAGATGCTGCCCAGGACTGAGCCCTGAAGAGCATGGATTGTGAAGCAGTGGGTTGAGGAAGAAGAACTTGAGAAGGAGATGAAGGAGTGGGCAGGGAAGCATGATGGAAATAAGAGGTCGGGGTCACAGTGTGAAGCCAAGAGGAGTAGACTTCAAGGGGCCGGTGATCAGTGTTTCAGGGTTCCAGAATGATCCAGTAAGAGGAAGATAAAAAGGTGCCCACTGGATGTAGGACATGGAGTTGATTGGAAGGTTCGTGACAGGAATGTCACAAGAGGAAGCCTCCCTGCATAGAGGGTGGAGAGTGTGAGAAGTAAGAAAATGGGGGAAGTGAAATAACTTTCAGAGGGGGCGGCAGCTTCTGAATGTTCGTCTTCCCTCCTGCGACCACATCTCATCTTTAGCCTCTGCTCCTCCCTCCACTGCCTCTGCTCTCATTTAGTCACTAGAGGCCTCGGTGGGCTTTAGGATCCTCCTTCTTGAACTTTAGCATGTTTGAAACCCTGGTTCCCCTTAGACTCAGAGGCACCACCCTTCTCTGGTTCTCTCTCTCTCTCTCTCTCCCACTGTCTCTCTCTCTCTCTCTCTATCTCTATCTCTTTGGCCAGTTAGATACCTTGTCCAGCTGGTAGTTCTAGCCAGAAATGCACCCATCATCCTTGACTTCTCCCACTTTCTCAGTCCCCTGCCTTCAAGCAGTCATCAAGCCCAGCGTGTTCTGCCTCCTAATCCCCCACCCATGCAGACCTATCCACTTCTCACCATTTTCATTGCTAACAGTCATCCAAGTCACCAACAAAACAATGTCATTGCTTGGACAGTGCCTCCTAACCAGCCTATCTGCCTGCTCTTTGTTTTCCAAAGGGCAGCAATAGTGATCTTCACAAAATGTGGGTCACATAGTGGCACTCTTCTTTGAAATGCTTTAGTGGCTTCCATTTTCCCTTAGGATAATGTCAAAATCTTCAATATGGCTCACGAGGCCTTGCCTCATTTCATACCCTCTGCCCCTAGCACTACACCTTACACATGTGCCCCGCAACTGCATGTCTAGGCACTCTCAGCCCCTCCTTGACAGTGGACTCCGCCTTTCCACATTCTGCTCACTCTTCCAAAATACTCTTCTCTCCTTCCTGTATCCTCCTTCTCTGCCCACCATTGCCTGTCTAACACCTCATCATGATTTAGATCTCGACTTGAGCGTCACTTCCTCAGCAAAGCTCTCCCTGATTCCCCACCTATATTAGGCCTCTCTTATGTGTCCTCCTTGCTTCCTGTACTTTTCCTTCACAGTCCTTATCACACTTGAAATTACTTGTTCAACTCCTGGACTGTAAGCTCCAGGAAGCCAGGGACTATTTCCTTCATTCACTGTTGTATCCCTAGTGCCTCCACATAGTAGGTGCCCAAGTCTGTCTTATTTTATATATCTATATATAAAATAAGAGAGACTTGAGCATATTTAATACTGATAGATGGCTCTAGGAGAGAGGAAAATGTTGACAGTTCAGGCAAGGTTACCAAGTGTATGGTTATGGAGGCTGCAAGGGGTGGGTGTTAATTCTGGATGAGAAGAAAATGAGAAAGGATTGGCCATATTTTTAAGTCTACAGAAGGAAGGATGGGAGTTTGTGTGCATTCAGACCTGAAAAATAGGAAGCAGAATAATCTGCTGAGAGAGGGGCTCAGGGTGGGATGGGTTGGGGACGTGCCAGGGGAAAGACTGGAGCGGGCCCTGAGGAGTCCTGCAGCAAAGATCCCTGGGGACCAAGATGAGTGTGAGGCAGCACGGGGGCCTGCTGGGGACTAAGCATGTCTGAGTGTTGGCATCACCAACATCCCGGACTCTCTGGACTGCTGATCCGTCCCCTGTCATGACCTGTTTCCCTCTGCTTTTTCCCCAGGTCAAGAAGTGTGAGCTGGAGCCAAGGCCCCAGTTGGACCTGATCCAAAGCTTGAGATCAAGCTGGGCCCAGAGCCTGGCCTGGAGCTGGAGCCTAAGCCATACCTGGATTTCCCCTGTCATGCAGAAGGAGCCTGGCATTGCGCCTTCCTGTCCTGGCATGAAGAGCCCCAGGCCCCTCCTCCTGCTACCACTGCTGTTGCTGCTGCTGCTGGGGGCTGGGGTACCAGGTGCCTGGGGTCAGGCCGGGAGCCTCGACCTGCAGATTGATGAAGAGCAGCCAGCGGGCACACTGATAGGGGACATCAGTGCAGGGCTTCCGGCAGGCACGGCAGCACCTCCCATGTACTTCATCTCTGCCCAGGAGGGCAGCGGCGTGGGCACAGACCTGGCCATCGATGAACACAGTGGAGTTGTCCGTACAGCCCGTGTCTTGGACCGCGAGCGGCGGGACCGCTACCGCTTCACTGCAGTCACTCCTGATGGTGCCACTGTGGAAGTTACGGTGCGAGTGGCTGACATCAATGACCATGCTCCAGCTTTCCCACAGGCTCAGGCTGCCCTGCAGGTACCCGAACATACAGCTCTTGGCACTCGTTACCCACTGGAGCCTGCTCGTGATGCAGATGCTGGGCACCTAGGGACCCAGGGCTACGCGCTGTCTGGTGATGGGGCTGGAGAGACCTTCCGGCTGGAGACACGCCCAGGTCCAGATGGGGCTCCAGTGCCTGAGCTGGTAGTTGCTGGGGAGCTGGACCGAGAGAACCGCTCACACTACATGCTGCAGCTGGAGGCCTATGATGGTGGTTCACCCCCACGGAGGGCCCAGGCACTGCTGGACGTGACACTGCTGGACATCAATGACCATGCCCCGGCTTTTAATCAGAGCCGCTACCACGCTGTGGTATCTGAGAGCCTGGCCCCTGGCAGTCCTGTCTTGCAGGTGTTTGCATCTGATGCTGATGCTGGTGCCAATGGAGCTGTAACTTATGAGATCAACCGGAGGCAGAGCGAGGGTGATGGACCCTTCTCCATTGATGCACACACAGGGCTGCTGCGGCTGGAGCGGCCACTGGACTTTGAACAACGGCGGGTCCATGAACTGGTGGTGCAGGCACGAGATGGTGGGGCTCACCCTGAGCTGGGCTCAGCCTTTGTGACTGTGCATGTACGAGATGCCAATGACAATCAGCCCTCCATGACTGTCATCTTCCTGAGTGCAGATGGCTCCCCCCGAGTGTCTGAGGCTGCCCCACCTGGACAGCTCGTTGCTCGCATCTCTGTGTCAGACCCAGATGATGGTGACTTTGCCCATGTCAACGTGTCCCTGGAGGGTGGAGAGGGCCACTTTGCCCTAAGCACCCAAGACAGCGTTATCTACTTGGTGTGTGTGGCTCGGCGACTGGATCGGGAGGAGAGGGATGCTTATAACTTGCGAGTTACAGCCACAGACTCAGGTTCACCCCCACTGCGGGCTGAGGCTGCCTTTGTGCTGCACGTCACTGATGTCAATGACAATGCACCGGCCTTTGAACGCCAGCTCTACCGACCTGAGCCCTTGCCTGAGGTTGCACTGCCCGGCAGCTTTGTGGTGCGGGTGACGGCCCGGGATCCTGACCAAGGCACCAATGGTCAGGTCACCTATAGCCTAGCCCCTGGCACCCACACCCGCTGGTTCTCCATTGACCCTACCTCAGGCATCATCACCACATCTGCCTTGCTGGACTATGAGTTGGAACCTCAGCCACAGCTGATTGTGGTGGCCACGGATGGGGGCCTGCCCCCTTTAGCCTCATCTGCCACAGTTAGCGTGGCCTTGCAAGATGTGAATGATAATGAGCCCCAGTTCCAGAGGACTTTCTACAATGCCTCGCTGCCTGAGGGTACCCAGCCTGAAACCTGCTTCCTGCAGGTGAGTAGGCACCATGCATAGCAGGATAGTGTTGTGGGGTTTGAAGGCCACAGGGGACCTCAGAGCAGGAACCAAGTCATGCAGGTGCATCTGTTTACGGTGACTTATGCCAGAGGGTTCAGTCCTATCCTGTGAGCCCCAAAATCTGTGCAAGGGGTAAGAGTTAATGAGAAGTTGAAAAAGCAGGGTACAAGAGCTGAGGCAAATGATGTTGGCAGTTGAAGGAATTAAGACTGGGCCTGGACGAAAAGTATCTGTGGTATCAGGAAATGAAAGAGACTTTTTGTAAAGTCCCAAAGCTGTTCTGCAGGGCAGAGATGGAGATTCTGCATACCCACATGGCTGCTGTTCCCAAATAAGATGCAGCATTTATGGAGCCCTTCACACCTAGTCCAGTGCTGGGTTGTGCTGGAAGAAATCCCCATCCCTGCCCTTGGAGCTGAGCCTTAATGGAACTCGTGGGCACAGGCACTAGGATGAGAGACAACAAGAACTATCCAGTGAGATCCCGATGTCCAGAGCAGGAAGGCCTCTCGGGAAGAGGCAATAGCCCTGAACTGGCAGAAGGAGACACCAACTGGTTGTAAATCAGGCCTGGAGAAATGGAGGGAACATGAGAGGCTGCCTGAGGCCAGACTGCAGAAATCCTTGGACACCAAGCTGTTGAGGGGTTAGGACTTTCCTTGGAAAGCAAAGAAGGTCTCACTTAACTTCTTTGAACTGTGAAGGGCATGATCAGATTGTGTTTTTTTTTTTAAGTTAGCCAACTGACTTTGAGGTGAAGGATGGATTGGTTCAGTGAGCAAGTGATAGATCATTCCTTCATTAATATATTCAAGAATTTACTTACCTAGTGTAAGCCTGGCACTGTGCTAGGCCCAGAGAACAAAGAAAGGAGATAGTCCTGTTCCCGGGCAGGCCCCAGACTAGACAGGGAGATACACCAGTAAATAGTGCTGCAGCAGGCAACATATAAGTACTATGGAAGCCTGGAGGAGTGGCCTTGAACTAATGAAACTTTGCCAGATGGATAATACGGGGTATACAGACAGAGATTCCAGGCCTACAGAAAGAGCTGCTAAACAAACACCATGATGTGTGCAGGAGACTGCTTATTCAGGCTGTCCTCAACTGTACTGATGAGAAGGAGCTGGGGGCAGATGAGACAAGATAGTAGAGAGGGACCAGGTCACAAGTTTGACTTTATCGTAAAAATCATAGGGAGCCAATGAGGGACTCTAAACAAATCCAATGTCTTTTGGAGAGATTGCTTTGGCTACACAGTGCAGTATGTCCGCTGGAGAGAGGACTAGAGGCAGGGAGTTCTCTTGGGAGACTGGGCTTGAAGTCCTTATGTCTCTGAAGTCCACCAGACCCCTGAGCATCTCCTCAGGGGATGCCTGTTGGCCTAGACTTCCAGACTAGTACTGAGCCTGACTGACCCCTTGTCTTCTGGCCAGAGTCTGGATATGTGCCTGCTTGCTGCCATCCAGCTGCCACCACCCACACTCCCATGTGTTTACTCTCGTTCTTGGCCAGGACCGATGGGCCATGGCTTCCAAATTTCTTCCCTCCTCACTAGTGCCTAAAGCAAGAGGGCAACTCTCCAGGTGGTTTCCTGGAGTTTTTGCTATTAGTAACCATGGGGAAGCAGGGGTAAAAATAACCACTGGGTTTTTTGTTTTTTTTTTTTTTTTTTTTTGGCTGTAAGTATAATAGATTTTTTTAATTTCAGAATATTATGGCAGTACAAATGTTTAGGTTACAACCATTGGGCATTTATAACTGTTGTGAGGAGTCTTAATATTTGATTTATTCAATGTAAATTTATTGAGTGTCTACCATGTGCCAGTCACTGTATTAGAGACATAGAATACAGTAATGAATGAGTCACCCCTACCCCAATTTCATGAGTTTATAGCCCAGAGGGGAGATTCATGTGCAAAGAAACAGTTTTATTGCAATAAGAAAATTTCCATTTGGGAATATATATGAGATATAGATAGGCAGCATGAATGTTTTCCCAAAGGAAGGGACCCTCGAGTTGAGACTTAAAGAATGAGCAAGAATTTATGAGGGGACCAGAGAGGGGAAGGGTTCCAAGCAGAGGTGACATGCACAGAGGAATGTGAGAGCCTGACTTGTTCAAGGGCCCACAGGTGGCTCAATATCTCTGGAGTTCAAGACAGGAGATGGGAGAGTGAGAGACAAGACTGCAGGTAGGCCAGATAGTGAGGGGCCAAGCCTGGGAGTTTGAGCTTTTTTCTATAGGGAATGTTAAGGATTTTTGAGTAGAGGAGCAGTATGATCAGATTTGTTTTGGTAGTTAATGCAGAGCAATGGTTCGTAACTGGGGGCGATTTTGCCCCCCAGAAGGGACATTTAGCAATGTCTAGAGACATTTCTGATGTCACAACTGGTGAGATGCTACTGGCATCTAGTGAGTAGAGGCCCGGGAGGCTGCTAACCATCCTATTATAGACATGGCAGCCCCTGTAATAAAGAATTACCTGGTCCAAAATGTCACTATTGCCAAGGTTGAGAAACCCTGATGTAGAGCACGGATTGGAGACTCAGACACCTATAGAAGGGAATTACAATAGTTCAGGGGAGCAATAACTCAGGCCTAAGTCAGAATAGCGATAATGGTGATGGAGAGGAATAGAAAAATAGGAGAGATAATGAGGACCTACTTAGTCCCTTGCTGATTGATATACCAGGTGAGGAAAAGGGAAGAACTGATTTCTGGCTTGAGCAACTGGGTGGATGGAAGAGTCATTAGAGCTGGTTTGGAATGGTCATGAGTTTAGTTTTGGACAGGTTGGATTTAAGGCATCTGTGGGACATCCAAGTGGAGATGTTGAGCAGGCATCTGGTTATACAAATTTGGAGCTTGGAGGAGTAACCTCGGGTGAAAGTATAGATGATAGCTGAAGCCACAGAAGTGAATGAGAAGGTCCTAAGAGAGTGCGTAGAGTGAGAAGAGGCCAAGGAGAGATTCCAGGAAACAAAAATGTGTAAAAACAGGCAAAAAAGGGAAGATGGAGGAAGACGGGGGCATGGCGAAGCAGTGGGTGGAGAAGTAGGAAAAATAGTGTCAAGAAGTCAAAGCAGGAGGTATGCCTGGGAAGGAGGTTGGGATGGGCAATGCCGTAAGTTTGGAGTCTGCTAGGAATTTTCAAGAGTTTACAGAGAAGAGTCTTCTTTTTCTCCTTGAAATAGTGTATCTGATGAGGGTGAGGGATGGGGATGGGGTGGGGGCCAGAAGAATGGGGTGAGGTTTATTACAGCTTTGGGACAGCATGAGAGAGGGAGCTAACAAAGGTCAGACTGAGAAGCTGAGCTGAGAACCTGCTGGAAATGGAGACTGTGCATTTGCAGTGAAACCTCTGAGCAGGGGCTGTACAGGCCAGGAAATCCACTTCTGCTTCGGTCATTTCCAGTATATGGCCCCTGCGCCTTTTGGGGTCACTTCCTGACAACTTCCCCTGACCACTGTTTATTGCTTTCTTCCTGCAGCCGAGTCAGAGGGCAAAGGTCTTTTACAGCTTCTGGAGATGGTGCTACAGCTGTGCTGCTGCCCACTGGGATAGATATAGGGCGACATCTGTCTCCTAGGATATCTGGGCCCACAGCCATAGTAAAGAGTTGGAACAGGAGCTGTTTCCAGGGTTCAGCCATGGCAGGGTCTCAGTGTCTCACAGGAGGGTAAACAATGACACAGATCACTCCTGTCAAGGGCCTGGGCAACAATTAGAAGTCCTTGGCCAGCTTTCTCTCTGAGCACATTTTCTGGCTAAGAAATGGGAACTCTCCAGCTTCCTCTTGCAGCATGTCATGACCTTGAGGTCCTTATGTCCACAAAGAGCACTTTGTCAGGGGCTGTAGCAGTCAGCACTGCTAACCCACAATTGCAGGCCTAATGTGTACCCAGTATATAAAACTTAGTGTGAAAGAAGGTTTTGTTATGAAGCAGGATGATCACAAAGTCCATTTACTCAATGAACAAGTATGCCTAGAGCACCTGCTATGTACCTGACCCTGACCTAGGCTAAAGGTATGTGAGCCATACCCAAAAATCCATAGAGCAGACCCTATAGTGATCAGATCCCAGTATTAATCAGATCCTACTCTGTAATGATCAAAGTCAATAAAGATCAGACCTGTAACATCAGTTTCAATAATTTCATCATCAGTGAGTTTTTTGCTTGGGGTGGTGATTATGAGACTTGGTGAGGATGTTACTTCCTAGATTCACCTGAAATTCGAGGTCACAGCCCTTAGCATTCTTCTTCGTAAATACAGTTGGTCCTCATTATTTGTGAATTCATTTACTCTCTAAAATTTATTAGTAACCCCCAAATCGCTACTTGCAACACTTTTGCAGTCATTTCTAGACATGCACAGAGGGATGAAAAATTTGAGTTGCTCAACATGCACATTCATTCCCAGCTGAGGTTAAAAAAGGCAATGTTCTGCCTTCTTGTTTCAGCTCTCATATTGTAAACAAGTGTCCTTTTTGAGGTCTATTTACTGCCACGTTTTTTGCATTTTTGTGCCTTTTTTTTTTTGTTTTGGTGATTTTGTTGTTTAAAATGGTCCCCAAGTGTAGTGCTGAAGTGCTATCTAGTGTTTCTAAGCACAAGGAGGCTGTGATGTGCCTTACAGGGAAAGTGCTACGTTAGATAAACTTCGTTCAGGCATGAGTTACAGCAGCAGTCCCCAATCTTTTTGGCACTAGGGACTGGTTTCATGGAAGACAGTTTTCCATGGACAGGGAAGCGGGGGAAGGCGGAGCTCAGGTGGTGATGTGAGCAATGGGAAGCGGCTGTAAATACAGACGAAGCTTCACTTGCTGGCCAGGCTCTCACCTCCTGCTCTGCGGCCTGGTTCCTAGGTTTCATGGAAGACAATTTTTCCACAGACTGGGGTTGGGGTGGAGGGCGCGGAGCTCAGGCAGTGATATGTGGCCCGGTTCCTGACAGGCCATGGCCCGGGGATTGGAGACCACAGAATTATAGTGCCGTCAGCTGTGAATTCAGTGTTAATGAATCAATAATATGTAACTAAGGTGTCATTAAACAGAAACACACATGTAACAAAGTTACATTTGTTACATTGACAAAAATGTTGTGACCAGAGGCTCTCAGGAACCTAAGTGGTAAGGTCTGGGCTGGGGTTGGGTTTTGGTCTATGTCCTACTAGTCCCCTCTGTGTGTTCCCCATCCAGAGACTCTGGGCACCAGCTGCTCCTTCTAACTCTGCCACCTAACAACTCTGGCCTTTCTGGCCAACAAGATAGACTATCACTCACTCCACCCTCTTCCCAGGTGACAGCCACAGATGCAGACAGTGGCCCGTTTGGCCTCCTCTCCTATTCCTTGGGTGCTGGACTTGGGGCCTCTGGGTCTCCCCCGTTCCGCATTGATGCCCACAGTGGTGATGTGTGCACGACACGGACCCTGGACCGCGACCAGGGGCCTTCGAGCTTTGACTTCACGGTGACGGCTGTGGATGGGGTGAGTGGGCAGCCCGTGGGCAGGTTGGGACATCAGGATAGGGCACTCACCAGGGTCAGATGAGGCCCACCTGACCTATGGCTGCATGTTCCACCAGGGAGGCCTCAAGTCCATGGTATATGTGAAGGTGTTTGTATCAGACGAGAATGACAACCCACCTCAGTTTTATCCACGGGAGTATGCTGCCAGTCTGAGTGCCCAGAGTACACCAGGCACAGCTGTGCTGAGGGTGCGTGCCCATGACCCCGACCAGGGGCTCTATGGGCGACTCTCCTACCACATCCTGGCTGGCAATAGTCCCCCGCTCTTTGCCTTGGATGAGCACTCAGGTGAGGATCCTCCCATTCCCAGGGCCTTCCCCCAGGGCCCCCTCCCCACCTGCCTAAATGATGTTCTGACTACCTCTTCCATAACACTGCCAGCCTTATTCTGTTTCCTCATATATCTCTGTTTCTATCCTTTCTCCCAGGGCTGTTGACAGTAGCCTGGCCCTTGGCCAGACGGGTCAACTCTGTGGTGCAGCTGGAGATCGGGGCTCAAGACGGAGGTGGCCTGCAAGCAGAACCCAGTGCCCGAGTCAACATCAGCATTGTGCCTGGAACCCCCACACCACCTGTATTTGAGCAACTACAGTATGTTTTTTGTGTGCCAGAGGATGTGGCACCAGGCACCAGTGTGGGCATAGTCCAGGCACACAACCCTCCAGGTATAATTTAACATTATACCCACTTGGTGCCACGCCCAGATATCCCAATATAACCCTCTAGTACCATCTCAAGGTACCCTAGGGTAGTACCACACCGTAGGCAGCCCCAGTACAAAACACTCCAGTACCAATGCTCAACACCTCCTGAGGCACAGTGCCGACACACTGTTTCATCCCCAGGCACATGAATATTACCCCAGTGCCAACCAACTTCTCTGCCAACCCCTGCTCCTCCTCCTAAGATGTTGAGAGGCATAGGTGTGGGCACTGCCCAGCCCTTCTTGGGATCAGACTCTGGGCCCTAACTCAGTAGGTGCCCCCTATCTCTTCCCTGACCCTCTCTCCTCCTCCCTAGGTCGCTTGGCACCTGTGACCCTCGCCCTATCAGGTGGAGATCCCCGGGGACTCTTCTCCCTAGACTCGGCCTCAGGGCTGTTACAAACACTTCGCCCTCTGGACCGGGAGCTGCTGGGACCAGTGCTGGAGCTGGAGGTTCGAGCAGGCAGTGGAGTGCCCCCAGCTTTCTCTGTAGCTCGGGTGCGTGTGCTGCTAGATGATGTGAATGACAACTCCCCTGCTTTCCCTGCACCTGAAGACACAGTACTGCTACCACCAAACACTGCCCCAGGAACTCCCATCTATACACTGCGGGCTCTGGACCCCGACTCAGGTGTTAACAGTCGGGTCACCTTTACCTTGCTTGCTGGGGGTGGTGGGGCCTTCACTGTGGACCCCACCACAGGCCATGTAAGGCTTATGGAACCTCTGGGGCCCCCAGGAGGACCAGCCCATGAGCTGGAGCTGGAGGCCCGGGATGGGGGCTCCCCGCCACGCATAAGCCACTTTCGACTGCGGGTGGTGGTACAGGACTTGGGGACCCATGGGCTGGCTCCCCGATTTGAGAACCCTACCTACCATGTGGACCTGCCCTCAGGCACCACCCCTGGAACTCAGGTCCTGCAACTGCAGGCCCAGGCACCAGATGGGAGCCCTATCACCTATCACCTTGCAGCAGAGGGGGCAAATAGCCCCTTTGGTCTGGAGCCACAGAGTGGGTGGCTATGGGTACGGGCAGCACTGGACCGAGAGGCCCAGGAGTTGTACACACTGAAGGTAATGGCAGTGTCTGGGTCCAAAGCTGAGTTGGGGCAGCAGACAGGCACAGCCACTGTGAGGGTCAGCATCCTCAACCAGAACGACCACAGTCCCCGGCTGTCTGAGGATCCCACCTTCCTGGCTGTGGCTGAGAACCAGCCCCCAGGCACCAGTGTGGGCCGAGTCTTTGCCACTGACCGAGACTCAGGACCCAATGGACATCTGACCTACAGCCTGCGACAGTTGTCTGAAGACAGCAAGGCCTTCCTCATTCACCCCCAGACTGGTGAGCACTGGGACCCAAATTCTGACACCCCACAGCTTCGTCCCCCTGGGTGAACTCCTGGCCCAGATCCCACTTATGAGGACAAGGGCTCAGCCTGGAGTTTAGCCCTAGCATTCCATCCCACACCTCTTAAACCCCAGCTTCTTAGCCACAGGCCTCAGGCTCTGCATCCCTAAATATCTCATACGTGATCTCCATCCTGCACTCCCAGGAGAAATGACCACGCTCCAAACCCTGGACCGTGAGCAGCAGAGCAGCTACCAGCTCCTGGTGCAGGTGCAGGATGCAGGGAGCCCACCGCGCAGCACCACAGGCACCGTGCACATCGCAGTGCTCGACCTCAATGACAACAGCCCCACCTTCCTGCAGGCTTCAGGAGCTGCTGGCGGGGGCCTCCCTATACAGGTACGTGAAGTGGCAGGACCCTGTCTTGAGGAGTGTGAGAGGAAGTGGGGGTCTCCCCATAGAGCTGTAGGTACGGGTAAGACAGACTAAGAAAAGGGGCTGTGCCTGCCCACAGATGAGGGGAACGCAATCCTGGATTGTCTTAAGAACAGGAAGGAAATAACTGTGGGTGAGTTGTGTCCCCACAGGTACCAGACCGAGTGCCTCCAGGAACACTGGTGACAACCCTGCAGGCCAAGGATCCAGATGAGGGGGAGAATGGGACCATCCTGTACACACTAACTGGTATGGAGATATAGAGAAGGGAGTAGGAGCATGCCCTCATGGCCTGCCCAGCTCTGGGCCCCTAGCCCTCATCCTTCCTCTGCCTTTCCCTAGGTCCTGGCTCAGAGCTCTTCTCTCTGCACCCTCACTCGGGGGAATTGCTCACTGCAGCACCCCTCATTCGAGCAGAGAGGCCCCACTATGTGCTGACACTGAGTGCTCATGACCAAGGCAGCCCCCCTCGAAGTGCCAGCCTCCAGCTGCTGGTGCAGGTATGGCTGCCCTTCCTATGGTCTGTCTACTTCCCCTTGGCTGCCGCTATAGCCCCCAACCCTGCCCTGCCCCAGAAGCTCCAGCTTCATGGAGTCCTTGGGCCCTCTAGTCAAACTACTCTGACCACCCTTCCCTACTACCTGGGGTGCCAGCCCAGACCTCCTTTTACACGGGTGCTTCCTAATTCCATCCTCCTTTCCTGGTCCACAACAGGTGCTTCCCTCAGCTCGCTTTTCCGAACCGCCCCCAGATCTCACAGAGCCAGACCCAGCAGCACCAGTGCCTGTGGTGCTGACGGTGACAGCAGCCGAAGGGCTCAGGCCCGGCTCCCTCCTGGGCTCTGTGGCACCGCCAGAGCCCGCGGGTGTGAGCACACTCACCTACACACTGGTGGGCGGCGCCGACCCCGAGGGCACCTTCGCGCTGGACTCGGCCTCAGGGCGCTTATACCTGGCGCGGCCTCTGGACTTCGAAGCGGGCCCGGCGTGGCGCGCGCTCACGGTGCGCGCTGAGGGCCCAGGAGGCGCGGGCGCGCGGCTACTGCGAGTGCAGGTGCACGTGCAGGACGAAAATGAGCATGCGCCTGCCTTCGCTCGCGACCCATTGGCGCTGGCGCTGCCGGAGAACCCCGAGCCGGGGGCGGCGCTGTACACGTTCCGCGCATCGGACGCCGATGGCCCGGGCCCCAACAGCGACGTGCGCTACCGCCTGCTACGCCAGGAGCCGCCAGTGCCCGCGCTTCGCCTGGACGCGCGCACCGGGGCGCTCAGCGCTCCGCGCGGCCTGGACCGGGAGACCACACCCGCACTGCTGCTGCTCGTGGAAGCCACAGACCGGCCTGCCAACGCCAGTCGCCGCCGCGCAGCTCGCGTTTCCGCGCGCGTCTTTGTCACGGATGAGAATGACAACGCGCCGGTCTTCGCCTCACCCACACGAGTGCGCCTCCCGGAGGATCAGCCGCCGGGGCCCGCGGCGCTGCATGTGGTAGCCCGGGATCCGGACCTCGGTGAAGCTGCACGCGTGTCCTATCGCCTGGCAGCTGGCGGGGATGGCCACTTCCGTCTACATTCAAGCACCGGTGAGAGATGGGTTGGGGGCGTGAGGGGGAGGAGGGTGCTGATGTGGAGCGAGTGTTGAGGTTTCTACCAACCTGCCTTACCGCTTTCTTAGGAGCACTGTCCGTGGTGCGGCCCTTGGACCGCGAACAGCGAGCTGAGCACGTACTGACCGTGGTGGCCTCGGACCACGGCTCTCCTCCGCGCTCGGCCACGCAGGTCCTGACTATCAGTGTCGCTGACGTCAACGACGAGGCGCCCTCTTTCCAGCAGCAGGAGTATAGTGTCCTTTTGCGTGAGAACAGTCCGCCTGGCACATCTCTGCTCACTCTGCGGGCAACCGACCCTGACCTGGGTAAGGCCTGGGAGGATGAATTGTGAGAGAGATGGACTGGAGAGAGAAAGGGTATATTTACCCTCTGATCTGTTCTCCATCCTGTCCTTCCTCAGGGGCCAATGGACAAGTGATTTATGGAGGTGTCTCTGGTGAAAACTTCTCTCTGGACCCTGACACTGGAGTTCTCACGACTCTTCGGGCCCTGGATCGGGAGGAGCAGGAAGAAATCAACCTGACAGGTACACGTTGAGAGTGCCTCAAGACCCCAAGATCCTGAAATATAGTAAAACCAGTGTTACATGGGCAGAGCTCTCAAAGAACTACCTTCGGTTGGTTCCAGTTTTTACAACACAGCTCCTGTTATTTTTTGGACCCTTTGGGGAAGTCAAGTGTTGGCAGGATGCAAGGTGAACTGTGACTTTCAGGCTGTCACAACTGTGATGACATAAACTCTCAAAAGCATAATGTCATAGCTATGTCCTCTCAGCCTCCCTCAGATACTACAGCCATTTAACAGAGGAGTATATTGATATTAAATGTCAGAGAGGTCCAGTGACTTGCTCAAGCTAATGCAGCTTAGAAGTGGCAGGGCTGGGGCTTCAACCCAGATCTTTTGATACCTTTTCTGTTACACCACCACTAATCCAAGACATATCTTGCATGCATCAAGCATGGGAGGTAGGAAGGAAAAGAACATCTGACACAAGTATGTTTATGTGTGCATATGCACATGTGTTCCTGGGGTGTGTGAGGAGATGGACATTTTCTGGTTTGTGTGTGCACCTGGTGAACACGTATGGACAGTGTGTGGTGTGGGTTTCTCCATGGGGTGAGAGCAGGTTAGACCTCACTGATTTTGCTTCCCCCAGTGTATGCCCGGGACAGAGGCTCACCCCCCCAGTTAACTCATGTCACTGTGCGAGTGGCTGTGGAGGATGAGAATGACCATGCACCAACCTTTGGGAGTACCCACCTCTCCCTGGAGGTGCCGGAAGGCCAAGACCCTCAGATCCTTACTGTACTTCGGGCTTCTGACCCAGATATGGGCGCTAACGGGCAGCTGCAGTACCGAATCCTAGGTGAGAACCATCCCACACCCACTAACCCAGCACCCGCTTGCCTGGTTCTTGCTCCTTTTTGGCCACTGTCAGCCTCAGTTAGTGTGTCTGGGTCACCTTTCCTCTATGTTTATGTCTTCCGCTTTTTCTTTCATGCATCTATCACTGTATCCAGGTATCTCTTTCTATGCGTCTCCAGTTCTTTATCTCCCTGTATATATGTTTTTATCTTCCTATTTCTTTTCTTTCTCGTGTGTGTCTCCCCATAGAGCAGTCATTCTGAAACTTTTTGGTCTCAAGAACCCTTAACACTGTTATATTTTGAGACCCCTGAAGAGTTTTTATATGGGTTATATCAATATTTATTGTATTAGATATTAAAACTGAGACAATTTTTAAATGATTGTGAAATGAGCCAATGAAGTATACTGCTTGCCATATTTCTGCATAAGCACAAGAATATGTTAAGATTTCAAGGCTGAGTGCAGTGGATCACACCTGTGATCCCAGCAGTTTGGGAGGCCAAGGCAGGAGGATAACTTGAGGCCAGGAGTTCAAGACCAGCCTGGGCAACATAGTGAGACCCTGTCTCTACAAAAAATTTAAAAATTGGCAGGGCATAGTGGCATGAGCCTATAGTCCTAGCCACTGGGGAAGCTAAGGCAGGAGGATTGCTTAAGCTGAGGAGCTCAAGGCTCCAGTGAGCTATGATCACACCCTCTGCACTCCAGCCTGGGGGACAGAGTGAGACCCTGTCTCTGAATAAATAAATAAATAATATTTCAAATAGCAATTTATTGGACAGTAATGAGGTTTCAGAATTATAGCAGCTGTAACTGAAGGTAGCCAGCACAAACTGAATCTCTGAAAACACACATATTCATGCTCTAAACTTTCTACCTAGGATATTCTAGGAAACAGAATACATAATCGCACATTCAGTTAACCAAGTGATGATGTCATCCATGTCATGTAGCATCTGCAAACTCCACTGTACATTTGTGAGATGAGAATGAAAAAGGTATATGTCTTAGTAGTGCTATGAAAATAATTTTGATTTTATGTGTATGAATGAGTCTCAGGGGACTCTCAGGAGTTCCCAGACCACACTCTGAGTGAGATTGGCTGCTTTACCTTCTATGTTTCTGTTTTTGTCTATTTCTCTGTTCTCTGCCTTTCTCCCAGTCACACACACACACACACACATGCACTCTCTCTCACTTGTGCATGCTCTCTCTCCACTGTTACCTGTAAGTCATCCCCATCCCATGACACATGTATATTTATGTGTGCATGCCCTTCTCTGCAGATGGGGACCCATCAGGAGCCTTTGTCCTAGATCTTGCCTCTGGGGAGTTTGGCACCATGAGGCCACTAGACCGGGAGGTGGAGCCAGCATTCCAGCTGAAGATAGAGGCCCGGGATGGAGGCCAGCCAGCTCTCAGTGCCACTCTGCTTGTGACAGTGACAGTGCTGGATGCCAATGACCATGCTCCAACCTTTCCTGTGCCCACCTACTCTGTGGAGGTGCCCGAGGATGTGCCTGCAGGAACCCTGCTGCTGCAGCTACAGGCTCATGACCCTGATGATGGGGCCAATGGCCGTGTGACCTACTACCTGGGTGCAGGTACAGCAGGAGCCTTCCTGCTGGAACCCAGCTCTGGGGAGCTGCGCACAGCCACAGCCCTGGACAGAGAACAGTGTCCCAGCTACACCTTTTCTGTGAGCGCGGTGGATGGTGCAGCTGCTGGGCCCCTGAGCACCACAGTGCCTGTCACCATCACAGTGCGCGATGTCAATGACCACGCACCCACCTTCCCCACCAGTCCTCTGCGCCTGCGCCTGCCCCGCCCAGGCCCCGGCCGCAGTACCCCAACCCTTCCTCTGGCCACACTTCGAGCTGAGGATCGTGATGCTGGTGCCAATGCCTCCATTTTGTACCGGCTGGCAGGCACACCACCTCCTGGCACCACTGTGGACTCTTACACTGGTGAAATTCGTGTGTCCCGCTCCCCCGTGGCTCTGAGCCCCCGGGATCGTGTCCTCTTCATTGTGGCCACCGACCTTGGCCGTCCAGCTCGCTCTGCCACTGGTGTGATCATTGTTGGACTGCAGGGGGAGTCTGAGCGTGGACCCCGCTTTCCCCGGGCTAGTAGCGAAGCTACGCTCCGTGAGAACGCTCCCCCAGGTGGGTCCCCAGCCATGTCTTCCAGATTTGTATCCGTGGATGGGCTGGGGTTGCTCACTGAAAATGTCCCCAAATTCCCCCAGTCTAATACTCACAGTTCGACCAATACCATCCTCTCTGCAGGGACTCCTATTGTCTCCCCCAAGGCTGTACATGCAGGGGGCTCAAATGGACCCATCACCTACAGCATTCTCAGTGGGAATGAGAAAGGGACATTCTCCATCCACCCTAGTACAGGTAAGGGATGGGAGCAGGGGCTCTGTGTGGAACAGGGTCCTGAGGAAGCAGGATCTTTGGGCCAGAGGAGGCTTTAATGGGGGAAGGGCTGCCCTTGAATAAAGGGCCTCAGAGAGGGATGCTCCAAGGCAAGCAAAGGGAACTGTCACTGATGCATTGTGCCTCCCCCTAGGAGCCATCACAGTTCGCTCAGCAGAGGGGCTGGACTTTGAGACCAGCCCACGGCTGCGACTGGTGCTGCAAGCAGAGAGCGGAGGAGCCTTTGCCTTCTCTGTGCTGACCCTAACTCTGCAAGATGCCAATGACAATGCTCCCCGTTTCCTGCGGCCCCACTATGTGGCCTTCCTGCCCGAGTCCCGGCCCTTGGAGGGGCCCCTGCTGCAGGTGCGGGGTGTGATGGGAAGATGGTGGGCAGGGTTGGTGAGACTTGTCTGTGGCCAGGCCAGTGCCAGCAGCCTCCTGCCCTCACCAGGTGGAGGCAGATGACCTGGATCAAGGCTCCGGAGGACAGATCTTGTACAGTCTAGCTGCATCCCAGCCAGCACGGGGATTGTTCTATGTAGACCCAGCCACAGGCACTATCACTACCACAGCTATCCTGGACCGTGAGATCTGGGCCGAAACACGGTGAGGCCTGGCCCTGTGGACCCAAGACTCTATCTTGGGCTTGCCCAGTTTCAAGCCCTGCTTGGCATCCCCCTCAATCCATAGACGACACCCCGAATTCCCCAGCCCAGAGTCCTGTCCTGAGTCCTCCTTGCCCTGCCCAGGGTTCCCCCTTATCTTCAGGCCCCACTCGCTGATTGTGCTCTGTGTCCAGGCTGGTACTAATGGCCACAGACAGAGGAAGCCCAGCCCTGGTGGGCTCAGCTACCCTGACGGTGATGGTCATCGACACTAATGACAATCGCCCCACCATCCCCCAGCCCTGGGAGCTCCGAGTGTCAGAAGGTGAGGGCTGGGTAAAGTGAGAGGTATAAAGGGTGGCACCCTGGTGCTCCAGGGGTGCTGGGACCATACCAAACACACTTGTCCTGTGTGTTGCAGATGCACTATTGGGCTCAGAGATTGCACAGGTAACAGGGAATGATGTGGACTCAGGACCGGTGCTGTGGTATGTGCTGAGCCCTTCTGGGCCCCAGGATCCCTTCAGTGTTGGCCGCTATGGAGGCCGCGTCTCCCTCACAGGCCCCCTGGACTTTGAGCAGTGTTCCCGCTACCACCTGCAGCTGCTGGCACATGATGGGCCTCACGAGGGCTGTGCCAACCTCACAGTACTTGTGGAGGATGTCAATGACAATGCACCTGCCTTCTCACAGAGCCTCTACCAGGTACTGATACCCCTGGATGCCTCCACACCTGGATCCACAGTTGTTCCTGGTGGAGGGAAGTGACAGAGCTAGAAGTGGCTGAAGTGGGCTGGATGTTGGAGCTGATCTGGGGATGGGAGGTTCCCATCTCAGACCAGCCTTCCAAGTCCTGTGAACTACATCCAGGTTCTGCATCCTGCACCCAGAAAGGGGAGAAGGTGGGCAGTTCTCATTCGAATACCGAGAGTATGGATTTCAAGCTGGAAAGGATGCCAAGCAGGGCCCGTGGGCTGAGTGGGCAGCAGGGCAGCTGGGGAGCTTGGCCATGAACACTTTTCCTCACACCCCAGGTGACGCTGCTTGAGCACACACCTCCAGGCAGTGCCATTCTCTCCGTGTCTGCCACTGACCGGGACTCAGGTGCCAATGGTCACATCTCCTACCACCTGGCTTCCCCTGCTGAGGGCTTCAGTGTTGACCCCAACAACGGTGCGTCTTTCTCAGGATCTGATCCCTTGTCTTTGACTGTATTGAGCCATATCCTGACCTCATTTCTAGAATTTGTTACACAAACTCAGGACTCCTGGATCTCTGACCCAGGGAGGACATTTTCTCCCCTCTGTCTTTATTGTAAGCCCTTGCTTGACTGCATATCTAGAACCTGTTCCCTAAGCTTTGAATCCTTGAGGCCATCCAGTAATTTCCTGGCACAGAGGCCCTGGAGTCTGCCTTCCAAAGCCATTTCCTAGACCCTGAAGTGTCACTCTTCTGCTCACCTACAGCCTCTGCTGAATACATGTTTCTTTCTCTACCCTTCTCATCTTAGGGACCGTGTTCACAACAGTAGGAACAGTGGCCTTGGGCCATGAGGAACCAGGAGTAGTGGATGTGGTGCTGGAAGCACGAGACCACGGGGCTCCAGGCCGGGCAGCACGAGCCACAGTTCATGTGCAGCTACAGGACCAAAATGACCATGCCCCGAGCTTCACATTGCCACACTATCGTGTGGCTGTGACTGAAGATCTGCCCCCTGGCTCCACCTTGCTCACCCTGGAGGCCACAGATGTTGATAGAAGCCGTACCCATGCTGCCGTGGACTATAGCATCATCAGTGGCAACCGGGGCCACATCTTCCAGCTGGAACCCCGGCTAGCTGAGGCTGGGGAGGGTGTTGGACCAGGCCCCCGGGCACTAGGCTGCCTGGTGCTGCTTGAACCTCTAGACTTTGAAAGCCTGACACAGTATAATCTAACTGTGGCTGCAGCTGACCGGGGGCAGCCACCACGCAGCTCAGCTGTGCCAGTCACTGTCACCATATTGGATGTCAATGACAACCCACCTGTCTTTACCCAAGCATCCTACCATGTGGCAGTACCTGAGGACACACCTGTTGGAGCCGAGCTGCTGCATGTGGAGGCCTCCGACGCTGACCCTGGCCCTCATGGCCTCGTGCGTTTCACCCTGAGCTCAGGGGACCCATCAGGGCTCTTTGAGCTGGATGAGAGCTCAGGTGCCTTGCGACTGGCCCACGCCTTGGACTGTGAGACCCAGGCTCGACATCAGCTTGTAGTGCAGGCTGCCGACCCTGCCAGTGCACACTTTGCTTTGGCACCAGTAACTATCGAGGTCCAGGATGTGAATGACCATGGCCCAGCCTTCCCACTAAACTTGCTCAGCACCAGCCTGGCTGAGAACCAGCCTCCAGGCACTCTTGTGACCACTCTGCATGCAATTGATGGCGATGCTGGAGCTTTTGGTAGGCTCCGCTATAGCCTCTTGGAGGCTGGGCCAGGGCCTGAGGGCCGTGAGGCATTTGCACTGAACAGCTCAACTGGGGAGTTGCGGGCACGAGTGCCCTTTGACTATGAGCACACAGGAAGCTTCCGGCTGCTGGTGGGTGCTGCTGATGCTGGGAATCTCTCAGCCTCTGTCACTGTGTCAGTGCTGGTGACTGGAGAGGACGAGTATGACCCCGTATTCCTGGCTCCAGCCTTCCACTTCCAAGTGCCAGAAGGTGCCCGGCGTGGCCACAGCCTGGGTCACGTGCAGGCCACAGACGAGGATGGCGGTGCTGATGGCTTGGTGCTCTATTCCCTTGCCTCTCCTTCCCCGTATTTTGGTATCAACCAGACTACAGGTGCCCTATACCTGCGGGTGGACAGTCGGGCACCAGGCAGCGGAACAGCCACTTCTGGGGGTGGGGGCCGGACCCGGCGTGAGGCACCACGGGAGCTTAGGCTGGAGGTGGTAGCCCGGGGTCCTCTGCCTGGTTCCCGGAGTGCCACAGTGCCCGTGACTGTGGATATCACCCACACTGCACTGGGCCTGGCACCTGACCTCAACCTGCTGTTGGTGGGGGCTGTGGCGGCCTCCTTGGGAGTTGTTGTGGTGCTCGCACTGGCAGCCTTGGTCCTAGGACTTGTTCGGGCCCGTAGCCGCAAGGCTGAGGCAGCCCCTGGCCCAATGTCACAGGCAGCACCCCTAGCCAGTGGCTCCCTACAGAAGCTGGGCCGGGAGCCACCCAGTCCACCACCCTCAGAGCACCTGTATCACCAGACTCTCCCTAGCTATGGTGGGCCAGGAGCTGGAGGACCTTACCCCCGTGGTGGCTCCCTGGACCCTTCGCACTCAAGTGGCCGAGGCTCAGCAGAGGCTGCGGAGGATGATGAGATCCGCATGATTAATGAGTTCCCCCGTGTGGCTAGTGTGGCGTCCTCCCTGGCTGCCCGTGGCCCTGACTCCGGCATCCAGCAGGATGCAGATGGACTGAGTGACACATCCTGTGAGCCACCTGCCCCTGACACCTGGTATAAGGGCCGAAAGGCAGGGCTGCTGCTGCCAGGCACAGGAGCCACTCTGTACCGAGAGGAGGGGCCTCCAACCACTGCCACAGCCTTCCTGGGGGGCTGTGGCCTGAGCCCCGCACCCACTGGGGACTATGGCTTTCCAGCAGATGGCAAGCCATGTGTGGCAGGTGCGCTGACGGCCATTGTGGCTGGCGAGGAAGAGCTCCGTGGCAGCTATAACTGGGACTACCTGCTGAGCTGGTGCCCTCAGTTCCAGCCACTGGCCAGTGTCTTCACAGAGATCGCTCGGCTCAAGGATGAAGCTCGGCCATGTCCCCCAGCTCCCCGTATTGACCCACCACCCCTCATCACTGCCGTGGCCCACCCAGGAGCCAAGTCTGTGCCCCCAAAGCCAGCAAGTACGGCTGCAGCCCGGGCCATCTTCCCACCGGCCTCTCACCGCTCCCCTATCAGCCATGAAGGCTCTCTGTCCTCAGCTGCCATGTCCCCCAGCTTCTCACCCTCACTGTCTCCTCTGGCTGCTCGCTCACCTGTTGTCTCGCCATTTGGGGTGGCCCAGGGCCCCTCAGCCTCGGCACTCAGCGCAGAGTCTGGCCTGGAGCCGCCTGATGACACAGAGCTGCACATCTAGCTGTGGCCCAGGCTGGGCCCCGACCTGGGACACGCACAGTGTCCCCAATGCAGGCACCACTCTGAGCCTGCCTTGGGCAGCCTCGGACCATTACTGGCCACGGGGAGGCCACCACTGGGCCCCAGCTCTCCACCCCAAACTCTCCAGCCTCCTCAGAGCACTGGGACCTTTTGGCCCTTTTGGTCACTGACCTGTGGCCAGGTCCAATGTGGGGAGAAATATGAAGGAGGTGGCAGCCCTGGGTTCTCCTCGATGAGGGCTTCCTGCCCTGGTACCAGCATCCTGAGATGGAGCTGAGACTTTATTTATTGGGGGGTAGGGAGACGGAAGGGGTCCCTCGAACCTGTTTGAGCCCAGCTCTTTTGGGTTCCACTGACACCCCTGCCCCTGCCCAGAACCAAGTGCCAATTCTCACTCTGGAGCCTTAATAAACTGCAGTTTGTATCCAGCCTCCGGCTCTGTTCTGTGGGGATGACTGGAAGACATCTGGCACAGTATTGTGGGCACCTCAGGAGGCAGAGAGGGGTGGGGGACATGGGTGCGTCTAGAGTGGGAGCTCAGGAGCCTGGACTGAGGCTAGTGATACATCTCTCTGCAGTCAATCTTTTCCCTCTAATATGGGCAAGAGGCCAGCTGGGTCTTGGTTGTAGCAGCAACCTAGAAAGGGCTCTTAGGGGATGATCAGCTCTAGGCCTGAGGGTCTTAAAAGAGGTGGGGGTGGATACAAGAGCAGCCAAGTAGTTTCTTTTTCTTGGGACCACTAAGTATACACACTGTAATAAGAGCTCACATTTGTTGAGCTTTGCCACATCAGGTTCTCTGCCAGGTGACCTGCTTGCTTTATCTCAGTGTAAATTTTTACTGCCGCAAAATGAGATCTAGGAACCACTGGTGTAGACTATTCTTTGGGGATCCCAGGAAGTGAGGGAAAGGAGATGAGTCAATGTTTGAGAAGTTCACAGGACTGAGGAAATTGCAAAGAAAGAAGGTTGTGGTCAAAGAAAAAGGTTTCAGAGCATGGTGGTAGTAAATACAGTTCCCCGGGGCCAAACTCAATGGGAGATGTTGGATTTGGAGAAAAGTGGAGGGATCGAGGGACAGGAGGAAGTTAGATTAATTTTAATGGGAGTGAGGAAATGCAACAGCTTGAGAAAACAGAAGGTTATAGTCTGAGAAAGGATGCCGTAATTTCAAAGGTAGAGCAGTTCTGAGAGATGGCAAGTCCAAGATGTAGCATGGGACTGGTTTGCTTAAGTGAAGTGAAGGTCTCGCTCATTGGGTTTGATGGGATGAAAGGAATGGGAGGTTGGGGTGTTGAATAGGTCTCCTACTAAGACACTTTAATTGTCTAGGTCAAATGATAGCAGGAGTTGGAGTAGACAGAAAGGCTAGGTGCCAAAATCCTCAGTGTGGGGCTAGAATCTATAGGACAATAGATGGTAACGATCTGTAGGATAACAGCAAGAGTAGAGGGATATATCTCAAAAGTATGGAGGTCAGAACAGGGATTTTAATGAGTACTGGACTAATGGTTTGGGAAGTTAAAATTATACACTCTTCTGCATGAATTTTTAGAAGAAAGAACACTGAGGAAGCCTGCAAGGGAAGTTGAGTCCGCAGGGTTTCAAGTCTCATTGAAAATCATCTCGTAAAGACCGCAAATAGAAGTGGTCAACTCAGACCTCCTTGAGGGCTTGGAGTTACGATTAGGAAGAAGCAGAGGTCTGGATTCATTTTATCCACGTGAGCCCACTAAACATTGATGTAAGATTCCTCCATGGCTCTTGGAACAAAATTGTTTTTCTTGAAAACCTTGGGAACTCATAAAAAATAGGGCCCCATCGGATTATAGATCTCCTGAAAAGCCATTGAAAACCAGACCCTGATTTGACTAAAAGGATCTTGACCTTTCAAAAGCTTCAGTCTGCTCATAAATTTCATCTTAGAATGAGCATGAAACTGATAATACGGGGAGACAGGGTAAGGAAGGAGGAAAAAGGTTTTTTCCACTGCAACCCTATGAAGCAGATCGCTTTTATATAATAACATCTGTATTATAAATGAAAAAACCTAGGCTCTGAGAGTTTACTTTCCTGATATGCAACTAGGAAGAACTGAGGTCTGTGGGCCTCCGGAGCCCGCTTCCTTGTGGTGATTCTCACCCGGCCAGACTCAGGCAGCAGGTGGGGAGCCCTGGGCTTACCATGTGCTTGAGTATCCAGAGAGGGAGAGTCCCAGTGGCAGCCCCACCCTTTCCCAGCATTCAGGACCACCCATTCAAGGGTGGAGCCAGTACCCTTACGTCACTAGTTACTAGGCAAAGGATGGGGTGCTCATGTGATCCATCACATGACAGCAGATCTTACAGAAAGGCGGAATGGGACTCCGAGCCTGGTGAGAAATTAGGGGGTCCTGGGAGAAGGGGATCACATTGGAGGGAGTACATGTTGGAGGGTGGGAACACAGTGACAATCCAGCTTCTGCTGAAACCCACCTGCTGCCCCTACAGCCTCCTAGGCCTGCTTGCCCTCATCCTCTCTGGCAAATGCAGTTACAGCCCAGAGCCCGACCAGCGGAGGACGTGAGTTGACTTAGCACTGCCCGTCCCCTTCCCCATGTCCTGTTCTGCTCCCACTATCCTGGTTCCTGTCTCCCCTCATCCCCGTGCTAGGAGCTTATCCCACCCCATAGACTAATCCCCAGGTTCCCAGGCTCAGTCCCCTATCATTTTACCTACCGTGATCCATATCTGTATCTATGTCTCAGTTCCTAATCTGAAACCTTAGTGTCCAGTATTTTCCATCCCCACCCTAACCAAGGCCATGTCCCTGACCCCTGACCCTACAGGCTTCCCCCAGGCTGGGTGTCCCTGGGCCGTGCAGACCCTGAGGAAGAGCTGAGTCTTACCTTTGCCCTGAGACAGCAGAACCTGGAGAGACTCTCGGAGCTGGTGCAGGCTGTGTCGGATCCCAGCTCTCCTCGCTATGGTGCCTGTTGGGATTGGGGATGGGATATGGGAAGCAGTGGCGGGACACAGGGCTGGGCTGGGCATAGGACAGGGTCATGTCTCAGGGCCTGTCAAACACCTGTGTTCCTCAGGCTAGAAACCTAAAAGTGGGTGTGGTTCAGAGCACGTGATCTGATCTGGACTCAAATTCTGACTCTACCACTTACTAGCTACCAGACAAATGAGGAAATGTCATCTAGTACATATAGGTGTTCATCAACTCAAGTTCCTCCCCCGACCCTCGAACCTACTCCCATTTCCTCCTCTGTTCAGACACTAAGGCTGCCAGTTCCAACTCCTAGAGAGCACTTCCTTGGACTAGTCTACTTGCCATTCTCTTTGACACCAACCCAGTTGTTTATTCCTTTTCCTGGACTACTGCCCAGTCCCCTGACTGGTCTGCAGTCTCCTCCCTCCTCCCCACTCCCCACCCCACTCCCCACTCTGCTTCAAAACAGTCTTTCCAATGTTCAAACTGTATTGTCTCCTTCCCCTGGTTAAAGCCCTTCATGGCAGGGCGAGTGTGTGTGTGTGTGTTTGTGTACAGTGGAGGTGGGCAAGGCAGGCAGCCTAAGATTCACCCAAGAGGTGAGCACTAGTGTGCATGGCTGCATGCAGGAAACAGTGACTCATCATCATGTTTAGTTTAAAATTAACACGTGTGAAGACCTGAGCTAAATTAGATATTATCTTATAGTTGCCCCCAAAAGTTTTGAAAAATTTTATTGGAGATAAACTTAAAATGGAAATTTTAAATTTATTTTTCATGAGCATGGCAATGCATGCTGTCGTACAGCATTTGCAACTTTCTGGCCTTTAGGGTAAATCCATATTCTTGGGCATGGCATTCCAAATCTCTCTAGATTTTTCTTCCCCTGCCCCCCAAATATACCCTGCACCTGCACAGTCTTCCTTTATCCTGCTTTAGACTCCCTAGGAAGTCCCGATGTCTCATGGTTGAGGTCCAAAGTGGGCAACTTGGAAAAGCAATGAATGAAGGCAAAAGCCTCTTCTGAATCCCTGCAGGAAAATACCTAACCCTAGAGGATGTGGCTGAGCTGGTCCGCCCATCACCACTGACCCTCCGCACAGTCCAAAAATGGCTCTTGGCAGCTGGAGCCCGGAACTGCCATTCGGTGACCACACAGGACTTTCTGACTTGCTGGCTGAGTGTCCGGTGAGAGGGATTGATTGCTCCACAGGGGCACCAATCATCCCATCAGGGAGACTAGTCACCCCAATGGGAGGGAGCTGAGAGCTTGCTGGGAACTTGTGGGTGGGATTTAATGCATGGGGAGACAATGACTGATTGCCCAGTGATGCTCAGGCAGTGCCCTCTGCTCCATTCTGTGCTTTCTGACCTCTGTTCTCCCATCTCTGACCTCCAGACAGGCAGAGCTGCTGCTCTCTGGGGCTGAGTTTCATCACTATGTGGGAGGACCTGCGGAGACCCATGTTGTAAGGTCCCCACGTCCCTACCAGCTCCCACAGGCCTTGGCCCCCCATGTGGATTTTGGTAACGCCCAGTGGGTTTGGTGGGGTTGGGGAAGACAGATCCAGGGGCTGGAGAAGTTTAGATGCCATGGAGGACTTGGGGTGGGATCACTGGTAAAGTGGGTGTTGGAGTCTACAAGATCTCCTCAAGCCTGAACCCTCCCTACAGTGGGAGGATTGCACCGTTTCCCCCCCACGTCATCCCTGAGGCAACGCCCTGAGCCACAGGTGGCAGGGACTGGTGGCCTGCATCTGGGGGTGACCCCATCTGTGATCCGTGAGCGATACAACTTGACAGCACAAGACGTGGGCACTGGCACCAGCAATAACAGCCAGGCCTGTGCCCAGGTGAGCCAAGTAGAGAGCCCCAGGGTCCTCACAGCTTCCCTGTGGTATCCTCAGTGCTTTACCACCCTGGGACTTACTCTCTGACTCATAATTCCTGCTCTGACTCACTCCACAGTTCCTGGAGCAGTATTTCCATGGCTCAGACCTGGCCGAGTTCATGCGCCTCTTTGGTGGCAAATTTGTACACCAGGCATCAGTAGCCCGCGTGGTTGGACAGCAGGGCCGTGGCAGGGCTGGAATTGAGGCCAGTCTAGATGTGCAGTACCTGATGAGTGCTGGTGCCAACATCTCCACCTGGGTCTACAGTAACCCTGGTAATGTCAAGGGGACTGGCTGGTGGGGAAGAGGGTGGGGGATGAGTGTTGATCCCTGCTCCCTCAAGGGAATGCCATGAGCTGGAGGGAGATCCTGATAACCCCCCAATGATCACCCTTGTGCCTATCCCCTCAAAAAATAATCCAGGTCGACATGAGGGGCAGGAGCCCTTCCTGCAGTGGCTCCTGCTGCTCAGTAATGAATCAGCCCTGCCACACGTGCACACTGTGAGCTATGGGGATGATGAAGACTCACTCAGCAGAGCCTACCTCCAGCGGGTCAACACTGAGTTCATGAAGGCTGCTGCTCGGGGTCTCACCCTGCTCTTTGCCTCAGGTGACCTCCTGCCCTAAACTTAGAACCATCCCCTTCGGCCACCCACCCTGGGAGCTTTGATTCCACAGTGACCCCTGAGCTTCATCTCTGACTCATAATCTGAACTCAGATCTAACCTCTAAACTCTGACATCCTGCGGTAATGACTAAAACCTGAATTTCCTCTCTGACATCAGAACCCACATACCAAGCTCTGCCCAGTTGATACGACTGCTAAACTTGGTTTCTTTCCAGGTGACAGTGGGGCTGGGTGTTGGTCTGTCTCTGGAAGACACCAGTTCCGTCCTAGCTTCCCCGCCTCCAGGTAAGCACCCTGGAACACAACTTACCTGTGACCACAACCTTTTACCTGTGACCTCATGATCTAGAACCTTTGTCTTAACCCTACCAGGTGCTCCTGTGGCTCAGCCCTCAGCTTTACCTACCCTGGTTGCTGCACTCCCCTCTCTTCTTCTTATAGGTCCCAGGCCCCAAGTCTCCTGAGTGGGATACAGCTCCCATTGTTCCTCTTCCTAGGTCCCAGGGCATTTTGGTGGAAGACTGGGTGGGTGTTCTGTAGAGAAAAGTTTGCAGTCACCTCAAGCCAAGCCTTGAGGGCTCAAAATATTAGTCATCCAGGCCCCATGGCTCATGCCTCCCAGCACTTTAGGAGGCCAAAGTAGGAAGACAGCATGAGGCCAGGAGATCCAGACCAGCCTGAGAAACTCAGCAAGTTCTCATCTCTACAGAACAATTAAAAAAAATTAGTTGGGCATGGTGGTGCACACCTGTAGCCCCAGCTATTCAGGAGGCTGAGGCAGGAGGATCACTTGAGCCCAAGAGTTTGAGACTGCAGTGAGCTATGATTGCACCCTTGCATTCCAGCCTGAGTGACAAGAGTGAGACCCTGTCTCTTAAAAAGCAAAAACAAAAACAGAAACAAAGCAAAACAAAATAATCCTTCTTAGTCAATCCCATGTATATGCTTTCCTGAAGAGTCTAGGAAGGAAGACCCAGGCCATACTCACCCATCCCCACACATCTTAGAGGGTCCCCTACTATCTGAATGCTGTCTTCTGCCCTCAGCCCTTATGTCACCACAGTGGGCGGTACATCCTTCCAGAATCCTTTCCTCATCACAAATGAGATTGTTGACTATATCAGTGGTGGTGGCTTCAGCAATGAGTTTCCACGGCCTTCATACCAGGTACGTATATATTTGTGTGGATGGATGGGTGTGAGAGTAGGGATGGGGGATCCTTAGTTCAGCATACTATTGGGTAGGCCACAAGCCAATACTCACTCAAAAATGCCTTTCAGGAGGAAGCTGTAGCCCAGTTCCTGAGCTCTAGTCCCCACCTTCCACCATCCAGTTACTTCAATGCCAGTGGCCGTGCCTACCCAGATGTGGCTGCGCTCTCTGATGGCTACTGGGTGGTCAGCAACAGTGTGCCCATTCCATGGGTGTCTGGCACCTCGGTGAGAATCAGCCTGTCTCCAAACCCCCACTCAGGAACTACCTTCACCCCCTATGTTCAAGACCTTGCACCCAGAACCCCTGACTCCTTAGAGACCTCTGATCCTTTTAAACATCACTCCCCAAAAGTCCAATCACTCTGAACCCCTGACCTCTACTTTTACCCTCACCCTTGCAGGCCTCCACTCCAGTGTTTGGGGGGATCCTATCCTTGATAAATGAGCACAGAATCCTCAGTGGCCGCCCCCCTCTTGGCTTTCTCAATCCAAGGCTCTACCAGCAGCGTGGGGCAGGACTCTTTGATGTGAGTGTGGAAGGGAAGGGTGTGGATATTTTCATACAGCTATGGGGAGTGCTAAGATGAATTTGGGGGCAGTTCTGACAGTGTGGGATAGCCTCTGAAATATGAATAGAGGGTGAGGAGATGTAGTCTGTTAGTACTGGTACCAGCAGGCCCAGATCTGATGCCTACCTCCTTCCTAGGTAACCCATGGCTGCCATGAGTCCTGTCTGAATGAAGAGGTGGAGGGTCAGGGTTTCTGCTCTGGTGCTGGCTGGGATCCTGTGACAGGTTGGGGAACACCCAACTTCCCAGCTCTGCTGAAGACACTACTCAACCCTTGACCCTTCCCTGGCAGAACAACCTGTCCCCTGCCCTGTAGCTAGTGGTTCAGTCCCTTATTCTGCCCCATTGCAAGCTCTGCTGAACCCTCAACTGTTGACTGCTGCAGACAGCTTATCTCCCAGACCCTGAAATGCTGTGAGCTTGACTTGACTCCCAACCCTACCATGCTCCATCACACTCAGGTCTCCCTACTCCTGCCTCAGGTTTCTCAACTAGATGGTATAACTAGCATTTTTGGCTACCCCTTCTCCCCATCTCACCTTCCTCTTTTCAACCAGGCTTTTCTAAAGGATTCTCTACACTGACCATGTGTACTATTTTACTTTATGTTCACTCCTCAATTCATTGCAATGAGACCCCTGCTCTCCCCTATTACTATTTCCTATCCTGACACCAAGAAACAATAGCCTCCAGCGCACACTTCTCAATCTTTGCTTTATGGCCTTTCCTTCATAGTTGTCTACCCCTCTCGTTCTTTAGCTTCCAGGGCTTAACGTCTCTTACCACTCCTATCTTCCTCCTTCATAGACCTCTCTTTCTCTGCTTCCCCATGGAATACTGGTGTTCTTCGTTGTTCCATCCTTAGTCTTTTCTTCTTCTCACTTTACTCATTGTTCCCTGGAACAAATCACTGACACCCACAACCGTCACCACCTCACTGAATCAGACTTTCTATCCAATAGTGATAGATATCTCAAATATAAGATGTGTGATACCCAACACTTCACCTTTCTCCTTCCCAAGCCCAAGCTATTCCATCTCATTTTGTCTTGGCAAATGATACAATGCCAAGCCAAAGGTAACCAAGCCAGAAACTTGTATCATCCTTGACTCCCATTTATCTTATCAATCCACAAGTCCTTTAATTATATGTCCTAAGTATACCTAGAACTTCTCCACTTCTCTCCATCCCACTGCTACTACATTAGTTTAAAGCCATATTCTCTCTCCTCCGAATAATAGGAGGCCCTTGCAAAAACAGTGTCCTTACTGCCTACCAGTCCCTAAGCCATCTTCCAGAGTAAAATCCAAATCCCATCAGGCCATTTACTTGATTAAAAACCTTCAAAGATTAATCCAGTAATCTTTGGATTAAAGATCAGGCTTTTTTTTTTTTTTTTAAATCATGGTTCACCTTCCTTGCTATGTATTCCTGAGTAACTAATCATTTTTCCTCTCTCATCCCTAACATCCAAGGAACTCTCACCCTTGCTGTCCACTTAACACCACCACTGATACAACTGCTTGGTTGATTTCCAGGATTCTTTCAAGACTTAATTGAAAAGTCATCTTCTCTTGTGAACGTTTTGATTCCCTGAGATTAATTGATTTAGATGTGGCAGAAAAATCCTAGATTTTCAAAACCAAACCTCTTTGAATCTCTGTTCTGATATAGACTAGGAGCGAGCCTTGGGCAAGTAAGTTTATCTCCCTGAGCCTGTTTCCTCATCAGTTAAGTGGGAATATCAATACCTGCCTTTCATAATAATGCTGGTAGAGTACCTGACACTTGGAAGTAGGCAGCAGATGTTAGTTCCCATACTCCCTTGCACTGCACACCCTGTACCTACCTCTAGCATTTGTAATGACAATGTAGTATTGAAATTGCCAGTTTACTTGTTTGCCTCCATTTCCAAGACCGTTGGTGCCTAGAGGACTAGAATCTTGTCCTACTTAACTTTGTATTCCCAGGCCCTAGCTCAAGAGTTGGCAAATAAGAATTAAATAAATGTCTGAATGGAAAACCTCACGCCTTTCACTCGCTGTGATTTTTGCATGTTGTCTACTCAGGCCGAAATCCTGCCTCCTCCATCCTGTGTGCAGCCCTTCTGCTACCCTCACCTCTCGGGGCAGCTGGTAGGGAGGGGGGCTTTCCGAATCAACTATGAACCCTTAAAAGGGTAAATAAGGGAACTAGAAAGAATGCAGCCTGGTAGGCAATCCGTATTCAAGGCATGTCGGACCGATGAGCCCCAAAGCAAGGTCTTTTGAGCATCAGGCTGAATGAGGTGTCCCAGACCCGCAGAGGAGTCCCAGACGTACCCACCCCGGCGGAATCCCCAAGGAGCACTGCAGGAGGGTGGAATGGTGACCGCAGCGCAGTTCCTCAGGGCTTGGTCTCCGCCCTTCAGTCTGTTTCATCCAACTGGCCGACTGGCACCCACAGGAGGCGGGAAGGAGGAACAAGAGCGCTAACGTTGGGACAGGCGGGGCGAGTCAAGGAGCGTGTGACGTCACCCGGGTGTGCGTAACGTGGGCGGAAGCGGAAGCGGCTCTGTTCGCCGCCTCTCCCACCGGCCCGATGAGCTGCAGCGGCTCCGGCGCGGACCCTGAACCGGCGCCGGCCTCCGCCGCTTCGGCCCCGGGCCCAGCGCCCCCGGTGTCAGCTCCCACCGCGCTGCCCGCCAGTACCGCCGCAGAGAACAAGGCCAGCCCCGCGGGGACAGCAGGGGGACCTGGGACTGGAGCCACGGCTGGGGGCACGGGACCCTTGGCGGCGCGGGCCGGGGAGCCAGCCGAGCGGCGCGGGGCGGGTGAGGGCCGGGACCGGTGAGGGTGAGGGTGAGGGAAGCGCCCTGGACTGGGCCCAGCGGCGGGTGAGGGCAGAGGGTGTAAGGCGGACCTAGCTGGGGTCCTGCACCTTCCACCTCCGTATCTCAGTTTGCTGGTTCTCCTTTAGCTCCGGTGTCGGCGGGCGGCGCGGCGCCCCCAGAGGGGCCCATGTCTAACGGGGTTTACGTACTGCCGAGCGCGGCCAACGGAGACGTGAAGCCAGTGGTGTCCAGCACGCCTCTGGTGGACTTCTTAATGCAGCTTGAGGATTACACGCCTACGGTGGGCTTCCTGCCTGAACAAGGCCATCTAGCCTGCTGTCATGCCAACTTTGAGCCACATCTCCGTGGTTTTTAGCGTCTTCGTCTTATATTTGCTTCCCTACTAGGTCTTGTGATTTTTTTCACCCCTCTGCCCACCCAAGCTGTGAGCTTCCTGATAACTAAGCTTATCCTCCATTTCCCTCACCCTCCTCTCAGTCTCAGCTCAGCAGGGCATAGGGCTAACACTGACAGTTGTCTAATTGATTTCTCAGATCCCTGATGCAGTGACTGGTTACTACCTGAACCGTGCTGGCTTTGAGGCCTCAGACCCACGCATGTGAGTAAACCCAGGGCAGGTTAGAGCTTTGGGTGTTTATGCAGGAATTGTCCATCTCCTCATACCATTTTTTTCTCTCTAGAATTCGACTCATCTCCCTAGCTGCCCAGAAATTCATCTCAGATATTGCCAACGATGCCCTACAGCACTGCAAAATGAAGGGCACAGCCTCTGGCAGCTCCCGGAGCAAGAGCAAGGTGTGAGGGGAGGCTTACTGAGTCAGTGATTCTCCTCCACAGCAGTGGAGTCTCAACTTATCCTGAAACCCCTTTGGGGAAACTAAGTCCTAGGGGAGGTATAAGACCTACTCAGGGTCACCCATCTGGGATCGAAGCCTGGGATTCCTGTGCTCAGTTGGTGTTCTTCCCTCTTCCCTCAGGACCGCAAGTACACTCTAACCATGGAAGACTTGACCCCTGCCCTCAGCGAGTATGGCATCAATGTGAAGAAGCCGCACTACTTCACCTGAGCCACCCAACCTAAATGTACTTGTCTGTCCCCATGTCCCCACACCAGCCTGTTTTCATAATAAACTTTATTGTGACAGGCGGGGCTGATCCCTCCCATGTTGGGAGACACCGTGTGGCAAGTGACAAAGCTCTGAGCCCAGGCCCTTTTGGGGCCACAGTGTAAGGGATGGGGGCAGGGGATGGGCCCCATGGCTGGGGTAGTACCATGACTGGAGGCAGGGGAGGCAACCAGAAGCCTGCTGCTTTGGGGAGGTGCACTCCCCCAACCATGTCCTGACATCTCTGGAGTTTAGGCAAGGACCTTCCAGTCCTACTTGTCCTGCATCTTCTCCAGGATAGGCACAATCATGTCAAATTTGGGTCGCTTAGCAGGGTCTTCATTCATGCAGATCTTCATGAGCTTACACACATGGGGAGAAATGCCCGGTGGGATAGTAGGCCGAAGGCCTTCCAGTGCCACCTGTGAATACAAGGAAAAAGTGAGCCTCAGAATTTAAGTCTGTCATGTAAGGAGAAGACTCTGGTCCTTGGGACAGAATTACTATATAACTATATATCCGAACAAATGTGGGAGGAACCCAGGCCCACTATAATTATTGTCACCAACGCCAGTTTTCCCCCAACACGAGTGTATGCAGTTCTGCTCTCACCTTCATTCCAATCTCCATATTGGAGAGGTCAGCAAAGGGTACTTCCCGTGTCACCAGTTCCCACAGAAGCACTGCAAAACTCCACATGTCTGCCGACCGTCTGTTTGTGTCTTCAGGCTTCTTCTGCAGAGCTGGAAGGATAGGGCTTGTCTGTTTTGGCTACCTGGCCTGTTCTGTGTCTGCCCCCTGCACTACTACTGAGCTGGTCCTGCTCTACTTCCCAACACAATGCCTTCACCCACCTTCAGGGGCTACCCAGGCAGGTGCATACATGCGCCCTGGGCACTGGAAAGAGAACTTGACGTCTGCCATGCTGATTCGGGCAGTCATATCCTCATCAATCTGAGCAAGAGAAGATGGATATGTGGAAGGAGGTAAGTCCTAGATAAGCCAAGGGCTTTTGGGGCCTAAGCCAGAAATGAACTTGTGGCCTTACCATTACACTACGGCTATTAAGTGCATGTCGTGGGATGAGGGGCTCTAACGTGTGAAGGAAGGCCATGCCCCTTGCCATATCCAAAGCAAACTTCACAGCCTGGCTCTGGTCCACGACAAAATCTAGGAAGGTAAGAGTCAAATAGTTCAGAGAGGCTTAGGAACCCTTTCTCCCATCCCCTCCCCAATGAGATTCAGCATCCCTACTCACTGGTGCCTTCATGTAGTACATTGTAGAGGGATCCATATGGCATCCAGTGTGTGATTAGGGTTGGGTGAGGAGCAGGTGGAGATTGGCAGGCCCCTAACACCGGGAGCACATTTGGATGCGAGAAAATCCTGGGAGAGGGAGAGAATGGCTAACATCCAGCATAAAAGATCTCCCGTCTCAGTGTTATTCAGGGTTCCTTGGAACTAGCAGCTTCCAGTTTGGGCCTTGCCCTACCTGAGCCGGGGACACTCCTCATTGAAGTCCCTGCTCTTCCTTGTACTCCAGTCTCGAACCTTCAGCACCTTAATGACAATGTCATTCCCCTGCCAGCGGCCCTTCCACAGCTGAAGGACAGGTAGGATTAGGAGGCTTGAACTAAGGCCACCAATTCCTTGCCCACTAACTGAAAGAAAAACTTAAAAAGCAGGTGCAGAGCAGGTAATTTATAGGGGTTTAGGGAGGGAGGGCAAGAAGAGCAGGGGGTCACCTCTCCAGAGTGATTTTCATTGAGCTTTGCCAGGAAGTTGAGTTGTTTGAAGTCAATGCCGGAGTGTTTATTCAGAGTTCCATTTCCTGAGAGAGTACGCAGGTCAGGTACCCAGCTTCACCCTAACCCAGCCCCAGGAGCCCAGAATTATTCCTTTCTACAACCCCTCCTCCCAGCAACAGTGACTCACGGGGCCGAGTGCGAGTGGTCCCCTTCCAGAATGTGTCCTTGTATGGAATACGGTTGAGATTCTGGCCCATCTTCTCTGCCCGCTCTGGGAAAGAAAAACAGTCTCAGAGCTGGGTGCAGTGGCTTACTCCTGTAATCCTAACACTCTGGGAGGAGGCTTACGCGGGAGGATTGCTTGAGCCCAGGAATTGAAGAGCAGCCTGAGCAACAGTGAGACCCCGTCTCTACTAAAAATAGAAAATTAGCTGAGTGTCGTGGTGTGCGCCTGTAGTCCCAGCTACTCGGGAGGCTTAGGCAGGAGGATTGCTTAAGCTCAGGAGTTTGAGTTTGCAGTGAGCTAGGATGATACCACCGTACTCTACCCAGGGTGACGGAGGGAGACTGTCTCCAAAAAAAACCCAAACAAACAAAAAACAAAAAAACCAGTTTCGGCCTGAGCTGTGGTATGGAGGAACTGGAGAGAGAAATCAGGCAGGGGAGGAATGAGAACACAAGCTGGGGAGCAGGGGATGGACCTCGGAGAAGCTCTCTGAGAGGTGCCTTGGCTTTGTCCACAGGCATCTCTCCATACTTGTTACAGATGCTGACAAGGGCTCCATTTGCCACCAGGTCCTGGAATGAAAAGGTGGTTGTGATGAGGGCCCCTGGTACTTCCCTGGCAGTCAACCAACCATGAACACACACATGCAGTACACAATCCTGTGAGTGTCACATAGTAGTACTGACAGGATGGGTTGAGGGTTCCAAAATCTCCCACTCAGGCTCAGACTTTGCTTCCTACCCATCCTAAGACTCAGAGACTGAGTACTCACCTCTGCCACCTGGTCTTGGCCCCAAAAACAGGCATAGTGCAGGGGCACATTCCCGTGCTCATTCACTGCATTGATGTCAGCTTTGTACTGCAACAGCTGGGCCCCATGGCCAAACAAAAAGGAGGCAGAAGGCACAGTCAGTCCCAAATAAGATACTGGTGTCAGGGAATGGCAAAAGGGAGAAGAGTATACATACTTTCTACTGTATGTTATAGTGCCTGTGACTGACCTCATGGCATGTATGTGATTTGGGTGACAGAGGTTCATACATACCTTCTGTACAATATCACGGTGTCCATGACTGGCTGCCAGGTGCAGGGGGGTATCATCCCCACGGTTCATTACATTGATCCTTGCCCCCCGCATGATCAGCATCTCAACCACAGCAGAGCGGCCCTCTCGGCAGGCCCAGTGCAAGGGGGAGAAGCCATGATCGTCCCTTTGAGGAAGGGGCAATGGTCATTGAGCTGGAGGTGGGATGGGGCAAAGGCTTTGGTTCCTGAAAAACTGATAGTTACTCTGTATACTCTCTGGGAAGGCTTACCTCTCTAGGACTTTCTTCATGCTAGCAACTCCCAAAGCTGTCCAATTCAGACCTTTCCCTGAGCTTCAGACCCAACCAACCACCTAGATATCCCAACAACTTTATAATAAGATTCATTATCTTTACCACCTTCTCCGACACCTCATTTCATTAATAATGTGATAGCACTCTTCCCCTGGTTGCCCCTGTACCCTTTCTGCAACATCTGTTGGTCCTTTCTGTTTTCCATTGCATCTTGTACATCCCCCCTGCTATAGCACTTGTCACATAGGGTTGTAAAAATCTGGGCTGTACTTGTCTGTTAGACTATAAACTTCTTGAGGGAATGGATTGACAGAGGGTGTTCAGTGCATGTTAATGGGGTATCGTGGAGAAGGAAGGTCACAGCTCAAGGGAGAGGAAGCAAGCTTACTGTTTGGCCCTGGAACTGAAAATAACATCTAAAAATGGAATGGAATTTAAATGATGTTTTGGAAGGATTTATGTTGAAAAGTGAAATGCTTTTGATTACTGATGAGGCAGATAACAAACCACAACACAAAACAGGATTCCCCTACTTAGCAATCCTGGCATGGAAAACAGAAGAAAATGAGAATGACTGCTTCAGAATGAAAACTATACCCGACTTTTTTCTTTTCCCAAAGACGTGTATTTTATAAAGTAAAAGAATTGTTAAAAACAAAACAAAACAAAACAATTGAGTTGGAACTAGGCCTGCCTGACAGCCTGGGGCCATAAAAGGAAATTCCCTCTAGTCCCAGGCTGCAGATCCAAGGGGCGGAGCAGGGGGCGGTCCATGGCCTAGGCAGGCAGTCTCTGGATGCCTAAGTGCTGCGGTCACTTCCCCTGTGGGGGCTCTAGGAAAGGCCTGGAGCTGATCAGGGGTCTGGACACCCAGATGCCCCCACAGCCAAAAAGGGGTAGGGGTGTGGCTTTTAACTTAATCATTTCCTTCCACAGCTTGCGTTCAGCTGCTCACACAGAAATAGCCAAAAGAATTCCTCAGAGGAGGGTATCCCCAGGAAGCAATTACATCCCATTTATCAATCAATCTTGCCTCCGAGACCTTTAATTTGTGCCCTGCCTTATCAACTTCTAGTAGTGCCTATGGCCCCAGAGCAGGCCAAAGCCTGGGGCAAAAGTATGGGTACAAAAGTATATGTTCACTGTCAGGCTGCCTGTCACCTCAAGGCCTGGACTTCTTTCTCAAGGAGACCTGCAGGGAATTAACCCGCTCTTCATATCTAGCCTATAGCCAGCTTGGAGCCCCTTACCTTAACCCCTCAAACCAGCACCAAAACCTTCCAGTTTCATTAATACTACCCTTTGCCTTTTGGCAGCAACTTCCTAGATGCTAGCTCACTGGACAACTCTGCCTAAGCCTCTATTTCCTCACAAACAAAATAGTAAAAGTGCTTATTGTCTTTATCAGAGCACTCTTTGAGAGTTATATAAAAAATGGAACAACTAACTGCAAATTATTAAGGAGAAATAGTGCAGAGTCTAATGGGAACCCGTAAAGCCTGCACTAAGATGACAGGTGATCCTTACCACTCAAACCTAAAAACTAAACTCTACCAATGTTAAAAAATAAAAAATCAAAATCCGCCACCCTGAATCACCATCACTATTGCTTTTCTTGCCTTCCTATCTCAGCCAGCCTTAAAGAACTTGTCCACATTCACTTTCTGTATTTCCTCACCTCCCATTCACTTTTCAACCTGCCATCAACTGCTGCCTTGAGGGCAGAGATTATGTCTGATTCTGGGACTCTAGCACCCAGCACAGGAGGTGTTCAGTATAGTCCCTTAAATGAAGGAACTCAATATAGTCTGGTTTCACCTGTTATTCCTCTGAAACAGCACTTACAGAGATCATCAAATATATCCTAATTGTAAATTCAATGGTTACTTTAAAGTATTCATGTTCTTTGACCTCACAGTAGCCTTACTACCATTGACCATTCCCCCTTCATTAAAACATTCTCTTCTCTAAGCTTTACTTACACATTTTCCTGTTTCTCCTTCAACTCGTAGCTTGTCCCCTGCCCTCTTGTCTTCCACTTTTCTGAGGTACTCTCCTTCACATCCATGTCTTTAGGTATCATCTATATGCTGATAGCTCCCAAATCTGTGTCTCCAAGTCAGATCTCTCCTGAACTGCAACTCTGCATAACCAACAACCTGCTCAACATTTCCACATTGCTGCACTGTCACCTAACTTTAACATGTCTGGAACAGAACACCTCATCCTCCTTCAGCTTCCTCCATCTCAGTAAAAGCAACCACCGTCTATCCAAGTGCCCAAGCCAGAAGCTTGGTTGTCATATTTGCCCTTCTTCAATTCCCACACTAAGTCCCCCAATACTTCATCCTAAAGACTTCTGGAATCTGATCACTTCTCTCTTTTTCATCTACCCCATTTGTAGTGCAAAACATCATCACTTCTAGGATGGACTAGGTCATTGCCTCCTTCCCCCGTGCTCTTCACAAAGCATCCAAGATGATATTGAACAAATGGACAATTTCATCATATCAGTAAACAGCTTTAAAACCTTGCTCTTAGAATAAAGACCTTATTATAGCCTAAATGTGCTTGCATGATCTGGCTGACACTTGCACACGTCTCCAGTGTCTGTCCTTTTCCACTTGTACCCAATATTTCTGCCCACAGAGATCTTCTATCTTCCAGCCATAGGGAACTCCAGACAATTTCGTGGCACTCTCCGCTCTGTGTCTTGCCTCCTAGCCTTTGCCCATGCAGTTCAGGGAGGCAGATTTGAGCAGAATCTTGACTGCTGAAGAAGAGTTCCACACTGCTTCCTCTGTGGAGACCCTCTGCCCCCCACAGGCTGTGCTTAGCACTCATCACACTAGATGGCAAAGTCAGCCGCCCCCACCAGAGCACCCCACGCAGCCGAGGGGAGTAGATCTCTACCCTTACTCTCATCCACCAGCTACTTCAGCTCACCCCTGGTTGAGGTCGTTCTCCGTGTTGTCCAGCCACAGGCGCACGGCAACAGCATTGCCTTCCCGGCACTGAGTGAAAATGTCGTCCATAGCAGCGTCCCGGCGCTGAGTCCCCCGGATTGGGGAAGCCTGGGGACTGGGGGTAGGGGAATGGGGGGATCCAGGGAAGGAGAATGAACCCCAGGCTTTGTCCTAGACTGGAGAGAAGTGTTGGGGGTGGGAGTCTGTGAAGGAGTTCAGGGCAGCAGGATGATCCCAGACTGTGTCCTCTGGGCGCAAGGGAAAGGCGGGTCCCGGCGGGGCAGGAGGTGATTAAGAAGTAGTTCTCTCTTCAACTGATGTCAGAGAGCAGGCACGGAGACCCTACCCCCGAACAGAGCTGGGGGAAGGGAGGAGGTTCAGGCTCTGTATGCCCTGGGGGAGGGGATCGGGGGTCCTCCCGGGGTTGGCCCCCGTTCCTTACTCAGAACTCAGGTGGAGTGAGGGGTAACGGGTTGGCAGGGACCAGTCTTGGGCAGGAGGGCGCAAGTTCCCTCGCACTCACCGGGACTCGGGCTGAAGGCTCCTTCTCCGGGGAACTCCCGTCCGGCCGCGCCCGCCGCCCGGCCCCGCCCCGCCCCTGGCCCTCTCTGGCCAGCGCGGGCCGCTTTCCCTCCCTTCCTACCCACTCCTTTGCCCTTCTAGCCTACTCCTGTCTAAACTCAATGGTTCTCTACGCCGCGCCGGCCGCTCTAGCCGCCTCCGGTTCTAGCGTTCTGGTTTCCGGCTCCGCTCTGGCTGAACGCTCTGGCTCCCAGACACGCTCTGCACGTGGAGAGGAGTGCGGACTCCGCGACCCTGCCCTCCACACCCGCATGTTCGAGGAGCCTGAGTGGGCCGAGGCGGCCCCGGCAGCCTTGGGCCTAGGGTCCGTGACCTCACAGCCTCGGCCCGCAGCAGCCTCTCAAAACAAGGTGGGTCGTCCCGCAAGCCAGTGGGAGCTGTTTCAAGCCATGATGAGGACCTTGGTGGGTGCCGCCGCTGGGGGCACACCGTGTGTATGTACTGCGGGGAGGAGCACCTGTGGCACTGTTAGGGGCGAGTCCTGATCTGAAGATCTAGGAACTAACTGCCAAAGGAAGGTGACATTGGAACTGAGAGAGAGTTGCTGAGTAGAAGTTGGAATTGAAGAGGGTTCCTCAGACAGGAAAAGCACGTGCAAAGGCCATGGGACAAGAGAGCATGTTCTGTTAGAGTCACACACGAAAAAGTGCTCTGTGTGGTTGGAGCACAGAGTAAATGAGAGGGGATGCTGTTCAAGTTTAAGAGGTAGATTAGAAGTTTTGTATATATTAAGGATAGAAAGAAGCTAATGAAATGTTTTTTAGCGAAAGAATGGTTTCTTCGGATTTGTATTTTGTAAAAGTCATTAATTACAGTGTGGAATGGATTGGAGAAAGTGAGAGTGGATGACAGCAAAGAGTTGTCAGTATTACCGTTCAAGGGAGGATGTGGGGAACTGAGAATCTCCAAGGTAAGTGCCTGGTCTGCGACCACCCAATAGGGCTTCAACCCAGAAGCAGCCTCCTGGACAATAGACCTTCTCCTTTGAGCCTCTGCAGATGTGAGTGCTTCTGTACTTCCTCAGGTTTTTCCTACCCTTTGGTTGGCTTCCAACATGGAATCTGCCTGTTTTGCTCCCTCCTTTTCATCCTCTCAGCCCATTGCCATAATCCAGGCCACTGGTCTCTCTGTCTGCAGCTTCTCCCCTTCAGTTTGTTCTCTACACTGCAGCTAGAAACATTCCATACACATGTGTCATCATGCCCCTCCTATGTTCAGAAACCCCGTATGGAAAGGTATTGGCTGGAGACAAAAGCCTGAGAGGGTTGGAACTCCTGGTCTCTGGTCTTGGTCCTGTTGCTTGTGGCCTTAGCATATTCCTCTGGGGGGAACCTCCTTTACCTTATGTGCACATTGGAGAAAGTGGGGTAGGTGGCTTCTCTGCCCTCCAGCCTCCCAAATGTTGGGATAGTGACAGGAAAATTCATCTGAGTCTGGCAGGCTTCACAACAAGCTAGTTAATTTGACTGGGAAGAATCCAGATGACTCTTCCAGTGTTTGAATCAGGTCCCCATTTCTCTGTTCTTAATTCTCTAGGCCTCATCCATTCTTCTCAGCCCTGCTCTCATCCCTTGTTTTCCCCTAGGGCTCCAAGCACCGCCAGCTCCTAGCTACATTACGGGCCCTAGAAGCAGCATCTCTTTCCCACCAACCCCCTGGCCTACCTAGCAATGACTCTGAGGAGGAGGAGGTGGAAAGGATAAAGAAACGCCCCAAAAAGGTATCGTTTACCAGTGCCTCTGCTGAAGTAGGGGAGAAAAGGAAGAAGAAATGTCAAAAACAGAGCCTGAGTGCCTCTGAGGAAAGGGAAGTGGAAAGGAAGAAGTGTCATAAACGGGCTCTTCTTGGCAGTGACTCTGCTGAAGAAGAGAACAAAAAGAGGAAACACCAGAAACATGCCCCTTCAAACCCAGCCCAGCACCTGGACAGTGTTAACCATTCAGGTACTATCTGATGTGCTTGGGGGGTGGTAGGGGGTCAGCTGATTCTACATATAGCAGAGCTTACCTACCATTCTTAGGATTGGGGCTAATGGTGTGCTTAGTCAGTAAGAAGTACTTTTATCTCTGTCTCTCTGTCTAAAGGACAAGGGTATGGCCAGGATGACTTGCCAAGCCTCTGAATTTAGGAGATCTTGCTCCAAATACATCTTTCCATCTTCCTTCCTGCAGGTCCCAAAGCCTGGAAGAGTAGTGCTGCAAAGGACCCACCCAAGCCAAACCTTGAGTCCACTTCCCCTAAACCCCCTCATACCCTGAGCCGCAGGCAGTGGCGGAACCGGCAGAAGAACAAGCGGAGACACAATAACAAGTTTCGGCCACCTCAGGTGGCAGAGCAGACTGCAGCCCAGGCCCCCACAGAGGAGACAGGTGTGCCTCCTTCCCACAGGCCAGACAGCCATGAGGCTCGTGCTGGGGCTCTGCGAACCCGCATGGCACAGCGGCTGGATGGGGCCCGATTTCGCTACCTCAACGAACAGCTGTACTTAGGGCCCAGCAGTGCTGCACAACGTCTCTTCCAGGAAGACCCTGAGGCTTTTCTTCTTTACCACCGTGGTTTCCAGAGCCAAGTGAAGAAGTGGCCCCTGCAGCCAGTGGACCGCATTGCCAAGGATCTTCGCCAGCGGTGAATGGGGGTTGGGCACTGTGAGAAGCCATGTGGGTCAGTCATGGGCTCAGACCAGACTGGTGTATAACCCATCCCTTCCACTCCTAGGCCTACGTCCCTAGTGGTAGCTGACTTTGGCTGCGGGGATTGCCGCCTGGCTTCAAGTATCCGGAATCCTGTGCACTGCTTTGATTTGGCCTCTCTGGACCCCAGGGTCACTGTGTGTGACATGGCCCAGGTAAACCTCTCTATGAATCTGGCTTGTACTCTAGACCCAACCTCCATATGCTAATCTCTTTAGCCCTTCCTCTCCCCCATCCCCTTCCCTGCTTGGGGTCCAGCCCTAGCACTCAATGCTGGCTTTCTCCTTCTGACACGGTATGCCTTATACAACACCCCCATTCTCCACAGGTGCCTCTGGAGGATGAGTCTGTGGATGTGGCTGTGTTTTGCCTTTCACTCATGGGAACCAACATCAGAGACTTCCTAGAGGAGGCAAATCGAGTGCTGAAGCCAGGGTAGGAGCCCCCAGGACACAGATGCATTGTATATAAACATACACGTGTCTGTATTTACACAGGATTTTCTGCCCTTCTTAGGGGTCTCCTGAAAGTTGCTGAGGTCAGCAGCCGCTTTGAGGATGTTCGGGTCTTTCTAGGGGCAGTGTCCAAGCTGGGTTTCAAGGTCATCTCCAAGGTGAGGGCCCCAACAAGTCTATCCCTATTTTTAATCTCATGTGTGGCCCTTTTCAGGGTAATGGTGTTTGGGAAGGAGGCCATAGGCACAGGAACAGACATTTTGCTCCCCAAGAGCACAATGCAAGGGGGAGCCCTGGGAAGCTTTCTGAGTAGAGGCAGCATGTGGAGGGAAGTGTTTTGAAGAATTGGGGTGAGGATTTGGATCTCACTGGATCTCTTCTGCCCCTAGGACCTGACAAACAGCCACTTCTTCTTATTTGATTTTCAAAAAACTGGGCCCCCTCGGGTAGGGCCCAAGGCTCAACTCTCAGGCCTGAAGCTTCAGCCATGTCTCTACAAGCGCAGGTGACCTCTGAATCTCCCTTGAAAGGGGAGGCAGAACTTGAACTTGAGGCTCATAAGTCTGAAGAGCATGAGCCATAACCTGGTACTACCCTTCCTCCATCCCAAGAACAAGGTGTGATAAAACCTCTGGCTCAGCCCTGCTCCTCTGAAGGCTTCTTGGTTACAGGATGCATAAAGTCACTTGGGCGAGATAAAGAATAAAGAGTTTATTGTGAGAACATGGGGATGTCTAGGAATCATGAATCACCTTAGGTGTCATGAAAACTAGATGGTTTGTAATTCAAAGCACCTCTGGGTTTGGCTTCTCTTTCCATGTCAAAAGCCACATGGCCTTTCTGTCCTGGCATCTCTGCTCTCTTCTGATCTGTCTACAGATGAGCTTCCTTTGCTTACCCATAGCTTCTGCTCCTGCAGCTTCAGTCTGCCCAGGCCTTCCGGGCTGCACAAAGGTAGCTGTTGCTTCTGGGCTCTGAGACAACTGGTAGTCCATCAACATCCTGACTCAGCACATCAATGTGAGCTACCAGGTCAAGACTTGGGATGTCCCTGTACTAAGCATTTCTAGTGGTTCATCTTTTCCCTCTGTCTTCATCTCCATCTTTGGAATCATGTACACCAAACCACTCCCCCAACTACCTGTTGTCTTGTGGGACCTTGGGGTATATGGGGCTAATAGCATAGACTTTGGAATCATGTAGAGCTGGATTCAAATCCTGGCCTGCCACTCAGAGCTGGGAGTCATTTAATCTCTGAATATCACATCCCTTATTTGGAAAATGGCAGAATTCCTGTCTTACAGGGCTGCCGTGTGGGTTAACTGAGGAAATCCATAGCCAGGGCTGGGAACATGGGAGATGCTCAATAAACTTGCTCTGGCTTTTTTGTGTCTTAAGCCTTACTGTTCTTTGAAGACCTTTCCTAGGCTGTCTGGAAGTTGAAGGGTAAAGAATAGATTTGTTGACTAAGACTGGGAGAGCTCAGTCAATAGACTGAGCTTCAACAGACTTATTTCTTAGGATATTTTAGAGACTCAGTCTGTAAAATTCTGAGCTGTCCTTGGAAGGGGTAGTGAGGGAGCTGGGTCTTTGTTCATAAACAACTGATTAATGCCATGTAGGGGTGAGAGGTTGGGCTGTTCATTGGCAGGAGGGTCTGTCCGTTGTTTCTGCCTATTTTCTTTCTTATGCTCAGCAGGACAGCTGGGGTCTGCCTTCCTCCCATACTTATAATTTGGATTCTCCCTTTGCCTGTTCTGGCTCAGGCCACCTGAGTAAACATGTCTCTGGATCTGATGCAGGCCCCGGACTTTCCTAGCAGCCCCTGTCAGTCACCCTGATTCTGAAAGCAGAACTCTCCTGAGCTTGATCTGGGTCCTCCCTGTTCCATCATTGGCTTCAGGACAAGCTCTTATTCTAGTCCATACCTGGGCTTCAGTGTCTAATGTTGAGAGCCTAGGCGGAAGAGAGAAAAAAAGTATATTTCCTTAAGAAATAACAGCATGCTCTCTGTTTAAGGAACAATGAGACCAGTGTGGCTAGAACAGATTGAGGGAGAGGCAAGAGTAGTAGGAGGTAAGTGGGAGTGGGAAGGAGTTGCTCCCACTCCTCTGAAAGGGAGTGGCTCTCAAACTTTAGAGTGCTTTAGAATCACCTGGAAGACTCCTTACAATGCAGATTCCTAAGCCCCCTCCCAAAGTTCCTGATTTGGTAGATCAGGGTAGAGCCCCCAAATTTCTTTTCTGGTTACTTTTTCTGAGAGAAGCAGGAAGCAAATTTATCAGTTGAGAGTGAGAATAGAGGAGAAGAGCTTGGGGTTTTGAGGAGAGGAGAATGTGAATATTGTTTCTAGGGGAAGGAATGCATGAAATAAAGAAATGGAGTATGATTGCTGGCAGTATTAATAGCACACGTAAGGTTCAGGGTCATAAAGAGGATGGATGAGATGGGAGGAGACTGGTACAAGATTGCCTTGCAGAGAGCTTGATATTCTGAGACAGCTAGGCTGTCAGAACCCAACCCCCTCCTTTGTGGGGGAGAGCGGGTTTCTGCCCTCTCACCTCAAGTCTAGCTGGGGACTCCACTGGGATCATTTGGAAAACTGAAAGTGTTTATTCCTACAGCTAAGGAATGATGAGCCTGGAGTCTTAACTCCTGCCCTGGGAATGTAGAGGGCAAGCAGAGACTCACTAACTGATTCGACAGTGGAGCCAGGGGAGTGCTGCTGCTTTTGCATTGGCCTGCATTTCTAGAATTTGTCCTGGCAAATGATGCATGAGTGTATCCTCTGCACACCTTCCAGGAGAGAGGGAAGTATGGGATGGTCTTGGGTCCTGTCCAGTAGGACCATTGAAGAGGCCGGGAGACCTGAGCACTAAGAAGCTAGGAGAGCTGAGGAGGGAGTTGCAGGGGACCACTCAGGATAGAGTTGTCTCCGTCAGGGTCAGGGAACTGCAGAGAGGGGACAACAGAGATTCCCCCTTTAAATATCTGCCAGGCCCATAGGGCATAGAACTACCAAGTCAAGCCAGACTGTTTTATTCTCCTATATTTCTTCTCAGGGCCCAGAACAATTAGCAATTAGGTGGTAAGAAGAGCAAAGAGCATACAGATCACTCTTCTCTTCCCTAGTGCAGGCTCCTTGACTTAGATGGGGCAGAGCTGGCAGGAGAAAATATTTAAAGCTACAACAGGTGCAGATTATTTATTGTTACACAAGATTAGACATTCTAATTAGTTAATTAAGATTATGTTCATGCTTTAAACTGATCATAGGACTATCATTAACTAAGAATGTCACAGGCTTGCTGCAGCTTTTCTCCAGCAGGGAAGACGTACACCTCAATAAAGTTTGAGGGGTGGTAAGAGAGAAAAGTAAAGTTGGGTTTGAATATCAATCTATATCTTGAGCTCCTTCAGCATCCCTTTTAGAGGTCTCCAAGTAAACACTTAATCGCTTCTGCAGTTATTGGTGTGCTCCAACTTCTGTTCCCATAATACAGTCCTAAGGGAACACAGTTCCAAAAGAAACGACATGATCTTGGCAGAGACACAGCTTAGCTCCAAACACTGAGCCATTTACGTAATTGCACAAAGCTCTCTACAGCTTTTCACAGAGACCAATAATTAGAACCTTTCATCCTGGGTCGTCCTCTTTCCCAGGTGACTTTTCTGACCAGCCACCTGTTTCTGGGATATTCGACTCCTGTAGTAACTGCTCTGTTGGTTTCATTGCTTTTACTCCTGTCCCCAAAGCAATTAATTTTCCATACAGCCAAGTGATCTTTTTAAAATGTAAATCAGATTATGTCACTTGTCTGCCTAAAATCCTTCAGTGGATTCTCATTGCCCCAAGAACCAAAGACAGACTCCTTCCCAGGCCCTGAGTGATCTTGCCCAGGCCTCCACCTCCAGTTGCATCTTAACCCACTCCTGCCCTCTCACAACACAGGCTTTTCATTCCTTAGGGTTTTCAAGCCATTTCTACTTTAGGGTCTTTACACATGTTGCTCTGTCCTCGTAGAATACTCTTCCCCAGTGAGCTCATTTTCATCTTCCAGATCTTTACAGCAGCATCACCTTTTCTTCTGTGGAAGAAAATGGCCATTTGCCCACCAAAATGTTCTCTACATAAACTACATTTCCCAATTCCATGCATCTAGGCAGGGCTGTGTGAATAGTTCTCACCAATGGAAAGTGAGCAGAAGTGATATTTCAGTACCTGACCAAGACCAGTTAAAAGGTAGCTAAGCCTTTTCCATGTTCTTCCACTCCCTCCTCTACCTGCTAAGGTGACCTTGAAGCACATGTTTTGAAGGTAATAGTCATGGTTATAGCATGGAAGAAGTCTAGATACCTAAGTCACTACTTGGAGAATAGTTCGTGACCAAGAACATCCGCACTGGACTTTGAACAAGAAATAAACCTCTATTGTGTTCAGTTTACTGCATTTGGGGGTGTTGCAGTGGTTGTCATTTTATACCCTGGATGTATCTCCTATGGACATCCTATCTACCTTACTCTTGACCTCAAAACCCTCTTTGCTCCTTCAGGGTGCTTCAAACATTTGGTGATCTATCCAGGTGCCAGTCAACACTTTCTACTTGTCCCATGAATTTAAAATTGGCAAAATACATCATTTTGACTGTGACCCCCCCGCCAAAAAATCCTACTAAAGAATGGGGGAGGGTGTGTTAGAGGGAGAAAGACTAAACTTACATGGTTAATGTATCATTGGTGTGTTATATCAAGACAAGTGTTTAAATGTTGACTCTTGTGTGAGGTGTTGGGGTTCTCTGGACTCTTGTGTGAGGTGTCGAGGAGCTTGCACACTGACTTTGGTTGTCTCCTTGTGATACACAGCCCACGCTGCCCCTCAGCTCCTCAGCCCCTGACCCTGATAGTGCCTCCTAGTGCTGAAGTGCTGTATCCTAGCAGGCAGCCCTCCTGGGAGAGGTCCCAGCAAATCCACAAGACTGGGTTACCTTTTAAGGAACACACAGGAAACTCATACATATCTGTCATGCCACATAGTGGAAGTACAGCCCAGCCAGCAACTGGCTTTTCTCTTTCTGCCCTGCCCCAGCCAGCCTGAGTCTGACTTCTCCATGTGAGAACTAAGCACCAATCTGTACTCACATGGCTCCAAATCCTCATAAGTGATTCAAGTTATGTTCTCCCAAGAATCCTCCACCCTAGACTTCACCCCAGTGGCCAGATAGAGATGGGTCTGTAAGTTTCTGAGCTTAGCAAGCCTCTAGCTAGATGATATAATACTGAATGAATGTAATGTCTCAATCCTGTGGGGATATAAAATGTCTGCAAATGGTCCTGTTGGAGCCCTCCTCACTCATTTTAGGATGGAGGGAACAGCACTGCTCCTTTGCCTTGCAGGGAGAAGTTCTCCCTATTCCTAAAGATTCCTGTCAATGAATCTTTCATTTCTAATTTCATATAGTAGAAAGGGTGATGGTCTCTGGATCAGCTTTAACATCTTAGAGCAAACCTTGTGTGGATATATCTAGCCCCTTTATTTAGAATGTGTTGATACCTATTACCTCTTGTCCTCAGTTTTGGTGTGTTATTATAGATCTTAGGCTACAAAAAAACTCTCATCTAATATCTTCTCTTTCTTATGCAGGTATTCTTATGAAATGTGAATTTTTCTTTTGTGTGTATGTGCTTTATTTATATAGACTATTGTGTAAAAATCTTGTCTTATTTCTTACTTTTCTTAAAAAAATCACTCAACTGTGTGGTTGGTTGGTTTGGTTTTTTTTTTTCTTTTGAGATGAGGTTTCACTGTATCACCTAGGCTGGTCTCAAATTCCTGGGCTCAAGTGATCCTCCTGCCTCAGCCTCCTGAGTAGCTGGAATTACAGGTGCTCACCACTGCTTCTTCTAGCTTTTAACTGTGTTTTGAATATCCATCCATATATCAGTCGGGACCCAGACAGGAAAATAGAAACCACACTAAATATTTCAAGAAGAGGGCTTTTATTTCTTTTTAAAATTTTTTTATTTAGGCCATTAAAAAAATTTTTTTCCCCCATTTTTTATATGTATATATTCATGGGGTACAAATGCAGTTTTGCTACATTGATATATTACACTGTGGTGAAGTCAGGGCCTTCAGTGCATACATTACTACAGCAACGCGCATTGTGCCCACCAAGCAACCTCCCATCATCCACTCTCCCACCCCTCCAAGTCTCCATTGTCCATCATTCCATACTCTATGTCCATTGTATACACATTATTTAGCCCCCATTTATGAGAATATGCAGTATTTGTCTGTGTCTCAGTTGTTTCACTGAAAATAATGGCCTCCAGTTCTAGCTGTGTTTCTGCAAAAGACATAATTTCATTCTTTTTTGTGGCTGAACAGTATCCCATTGTGTTTTTGTGCACACTGCATTTTTCTTTATCCATTTCTCCTGTTGATGGACACTTAGGCTGATTCCATATCTTTGCTGTTGTGAGTAGTGCTGCTATAAACATATGAGTGCAGGTGTCTTTTTTATTGATTGATTGATTTTCCTTTGGGTAGATACTTAGTAGAATCGCTGGATTGAATGGTAGTTCTATTTTTAGTTCTTTGAGAAATCTCCATACTGTTTTCCATAGAGGTTGTACTAGTTTACATTCCCACCAACAGTGTGTAAGAGTTAAGAAGAGGGCTTTCAATACAGAAAATTGATTACAAGTATTAAAAGTCTGAAAAGAGTCAAAAGAAGATATAGATGTAATTCAAAAATTAGTAACTGCAGATAACAGTTAACACCCACATATAATCAGATAACACCCCAAGACCTGGGAAGACAAAAGGGAAGAGGTGATGTGATTATTAGAAAGTAGGCACTCAGAGAAGGGGCCTCCTTTGACTGATACTCAGACTTCTGTGGGGGAAGCTCTCTCCAAATATCTGGTGCTTGAAACTCTTAGGAAAGGCATGGCCCTGAGAATGGGGAAGCAAGGTGTGACTGGTCTCTGACTGCCAGGGGGTGGTTGGTCTGTTGCTAATATCTGAGAAGTGTGGCTAAGCTGGTGCTGGGTACAGAACGAGTAGCTGTCTGCTGGAGCCAACTGTCTGCAGCTGAAGTGATGTTACAGCAACTGGAAAACAGAAATTAAGTCCTGTTTCCTATCTTTCACTTTTAACTTCCCTTTAGGCATCCCACTGGCAGAACTTAACAGGAAACCAGCTGGCAAAGGATTCTGGGAAATATAGTTTACAGAATTCCAGCTGCAGCAACACAACCAGAATGTGTGTGGGGGCGGGGCAGGGAGGGGGTGTGTTATAGGGTGAGATACGGAGACACTAGGAGTGAAAGACAATAGGTAAATAACCAGTGTAATCCATTGTGGCTACTCATATATCTAGTTTATTACTTCTTTCAGCTGCAAAGTATTCCATTGAAAGCATCCACCATAATAAACTTATCCATTCACCTGGTTGCCTCAAATTCTTTGCTACCTGGAGAAATTAAAACCCTTGAAGCTAGGGTTCTGAGTACAAAATAAGTTCCACCACAATTAGATTTATTCACTTGAGATTTGGGAGGTAAGGGTTATCTATCTTGATTTTTGTAGCTGAAAAGCAGGTTTATGTATTAATAGATGTTTGGCTTTCTGCAGCAGCATTCCAGCTTTGAAAACCTGCAGCATTCCCTTTGAAGCCAGGAACAAAATAAGGATGCCTACTGTAATGGCTAAAGTTCAACATAAGACTGGAGGTTCCGCAGGTAAAATAAATCTGCTTGTAACAGTCCAAATTTGACTACAATAAACTGTTTAAAAAGAAAAATTAGGCCAGCCACAGTGGCTCACACCTGTAATCCCAGCACTTTGGGAGGCCAAGGCAGGAGAATCGTTTGAGCCCAGGAATTTGAGGTTGCAGTGAGCTATGATGATGCCACTGTGCTCTAACCCAGGCAACAGAGCAATACCCTGTCTCAAAAAGAAGAAGAGGAAAAATTGTTGGAAGGATATCAATAAGAAATCCATAGAACTAATGAGAAGTCCTAGAAATGAGGCTTGGAAAACACAGGAACCAAGGGTGAATACTGAAAAAACTAAGGTCTCACTTTAGAGTCAGTCTGGTTAGGATGCACTGCTGGTCTTGTTAATACATAGATTGATGCTGAGAGTTGAGTTAATCCTCCTAAATTCATCACACTATGTCAAGGTTAGTCCATAAAAGACCCCTTTTCTGTTCTTTGTTATTTGTTCCCCATGGGCATTTCAGTTCCTCTTCTGTTCCCCTGTGTGTTGGTTATATGTCCCTAGAAACATATGTATCTTTGGTAAAACATATGGTGGTTTTGTTGCATGTATGTTGTGGCAGAGACTTGCCAGCTATTTCTCATACCCATTTTCTTCCTGGGAAATCAGCTGGACTGAGCTTCCCTTATAGTTAAGAATGGCCATGTGATTGAGTCTAGCCAGCTGGATGGTAGTGAGACTGATGTATGCTGCTTCCAGACATGGGTCCTTAAATTTTCCTGTGCATATTCCCCATGTTATTTCTACTTTGGCCAGTTTGATGCATTTGAACATCTGACCTTGAAAGCTACACAGTGAAGATGATGGAGCCAAAAGGTAGAAGGAGCCTAGATCCCTGAACATCACTTAAAGGAGATCTATCCGTCAATTAGGAACACCTGGTTTGAACTTCAAGTGAGTGAGAAGTACATTTTTATCTTTTTGAGCCTCTATACACTTCAGGTTTTACTGTTACTTACAGCAACTAGCGATCTTTTTAAAAATCTCTTTTACTTGAACACATCAGAAAAGTAAACAAAACAAGAATGTTCAGCCCAGTTATTTATCACAAAGCCAACACCCATGGTAACTTCTTCCACACAGATTAAGAAACAATGCTGTCAGCACCCAAAAGCTTCTTTTATGCCACCTCCCAAACATTAGCAACTTCCTCCTCTTGACCCCACAAAGTTACCACCATTATGACTTTGACGATGTTAATTTCCTTGCTTTTCTTTATAATTGTACCAGTTAAGCATCCATGCCTAAATAGTATTTCCATATGTCCAGCTTCTTTCACTGCACATTAGATTTATGGGATTTATCTGTGTTTTTGAATGCAACTGTAGTTCATTCATTTTTATTACTGTAGAATATTCCCTTCTGTGAATAAACCACAATGTATTGGTTGATTCAACTGTTGATGTACACTGAGTTGTATATCCCCGTCAGAATAGGCTAGGTCATGCTGCAAAAATTCAAACCCCCAAAATATTAATGACTTAAGCCAACAAAAGATAATTTTTCGCTATTGCTATAGGTTGTCAGGTACTCTGCTTATAGTGAGGGACCTAAGCTAATGGTCTCAACACATGCTTTCATAATCATGGAGGCGAGAAAAGAGAATAAGGTAGATCAATAGATCACCCCCTAATACCAAAAGCTTCAGCCCAGAAGTGACAAAAGTCCTTTCTGCTGCTATGTAATTGGCTAAAACAAATCTCATTAGCACGTATAGCTCCATAGATGGTAAGAAAGTATGCTCTTACGATGTACCCAGAAGGAAGAGAAACAGAATATTTGCGAACTGCCTAATGACTACCATAAGTTGTTTCTAGTTTATGGTTCCTACAAATAATGTTGCTGTGAGCAATCTTGCAAATGTCTCTTCTGCATGTGTACACAATCCTGTTGGGAATGTAAGTATAATTTTTGGTCATAAAGCATGTATATCATCGACCTTAGTAGATAATGCCAAACTGTTTCCAAATTTTAACATTTTCACTCCTTTCATGAGGGATATGAGAGTTCACTTAATCCATATGAGAATTCACTTTATTCCATATCTTTGCCATCATGTGGCGTTTTTTCCTAATTCTGATCTATCTGTAATGGCGCATTATTTGGTTTGAACTTGCATTTCCCTGGTTACTAATGGGATTGACCTTTTCATGTGTCTTTTGGCTGTTTGAAAATCCTCTTCTATAAAGTGCCTGTTCAAGTCTCTTGCCCATTGTTCTAATGAGTTGTCTTTTTCTCATTGATTTTTGGAGATATACATGCTGGATATAACTCATTTTGGTTATACATGTTGCTTATCTTCTCCCACTCTGTAGTTTGCCTGTTGCCTTTTTTTTTTTTTTTTTTTTTTTCCCTGAGACAGGGTCTTGCTCTGTTGCCCAGGCTACAATCCTTAATTTTAATGTAGTCTAGTTTGTCAATTGCTCCTTTATGGTTAATGCTGTTTGTGCCTATTTAAGGAGTTGTTCCTACCCTAAAATAATGAAGAGAATCTACTAAATTGTCTTCTGGAAATGTTACTGTTTTGCCTTTCATATTTAATTCTATAATCTATGTACAACTAATTTTTATGTGTGGTTAGAAGTAGAAGCCAAGTTACATTTCATTTTCATCTAGATATCCAATTAATCCAAAACTTTTCAATGAAAAAAAAATTCCTATTTCTATATAATACTATCTTTCCATATTTTCTTAATATGTGTGCGTCTGTTTCTGGGTATCCTAATCTGTTTCTTGATCCATGCATCTATCTTTGTACCAGTGCCTACTGTCCTAATTACAGTAGCAAGACCTATATTTTTTCTTCTCCTGTTGGCCCTTTGCATTTGCATGACTGTCAAGTTCCCCAAATACCCTGAAGGGATTTTCTAATGCTAGAATAGTTTGATGCAAATTGATACATTTATAATACTGAGTCTTACAATTCTATAGCCTATATGCTTCATTTTTTTAATTGCTGTCAATAATGTTTTAGATTTATGTGTAAAGGTTTTGCACATCTTTTGTTAGATTTATTGCTAGGCATTTACTATTTAATGAATTGCAAATGGGATCTTTTAAGATTTCATATTCTGCTAGCTTTTTTTTGTGAGACAGAGTCTCACTCTCTTGCCTGGGCTGGAGTGAGTGCCGTGGCGTCAGCCTAGCTCACAGCAACCTCAAACTCCTGGGCTCAAGCAATCCTTCTGCCTCAGCCTCCCGAGTAGCTGGGACTACAGGCATGCGCCACCATGCCCGGCTAATTTTTTCTATATATTTTTAGTTGTCCAGATAATTTCTTTCTATTTTTAGTAGAGACGGGGTCTTGCCCTTGCTCAGGCTGGTTTCGAACTCCTGAGCTCAAACAATCCACCCGCCTCGACCTCCCAGAGTGCTAGGATTACAGGCGTGAGCCACCGCGCCCGTCCATCTGCTACCTTTTATATACAGAAATACAACAAATTTTTGTGTGTTGACCATGAATCAGCACCCTTGTTAACTTCACTAACTCTAATAATTTGTATTCCTTTTTATTTTCTACATATATACTCATAACATCTCTGAAGAATCACAATTTCTTCCTTTCCAATTCTATATTATTTCTTTTTCCTAGTTTGCTCCACTAGCTAGGGGCAATCCATTACTATGTTTTTTTTTTTTCTTTTTTTTTTTGAGACAGAATCTCACTCTGTTGCCCTGACTAGGGTGCCGTGGCGTCAGCCTAGCTCACAGCAACCTCAAACTCCTGGGTTCAAGCAATCCTCCTGCCTGAGCCTCCCAGGTAGCTAGGACTACAGGCACACTCCACCGTTCCTGGCTAATTTTTTCTATTTTTAGTTGTTTGGCTAATTTCTTTCTATTTTTAGTAGAGACAGCGTCTCGCTCTTGCTCAGGCTGGTCTCGAACTCCTGAGCTCAAGCAGTCCTCCCACCTCGGTCTCCTAGAGTGGTAGGATTACAGGCGTGAGCCACCGCGCCAGGCCCATTGCTATGTTTAAGAGATGTGTTGGTGGAGGTCCTTGCCTTATTCTCAAACTCAAAAGGAAAGCTTTTTTTATTTTGCTTTTTTTTTTTTTGAGACAGTCTTGCTTTTTCACCTAGGCTAGAGTGCCATGGCGTCAGCCTATCTCACAGCAACCTCAAACTCCTGGGCTCAAGTGATCCTCCTGCCTCAGCCTCCCAAGTAGCTGCGACTACAGGCACTCACCACTATGCCCTGCTAACTTTTTCTATTTTTAATAGAGACAGGGTCTTGCTCTTGCTCAGGCTGGTCTCAAACTCCTGTCCTCAAGTGATCTTCCCGCCTCGGCATCCCAGAGTGCTAGGATTACAGGAATGAGCCACAGTGGAAAAGTTTTTAACATTTCATTTTTGGGTATTTGCAGTGAGATTCTTGGAAATACCCCTCCTGAGATTTATGATTTGCCTCTCTAGTTGCTGTTATTTTTATTGTAAATTGGTTGGTATAGCCAGAAAACCCTTATCCTTCATGTTTGCTCTTAGCAATTTTCCATCCACTTACCCAGCCTTGCTCCTTGGTTATAAACAACACTTGTTCTTGATGGAGTCAGAATTTTAAACAAAGTCTGCTTTACCATCTTTGACAAGTGTTTGGATAATTTTTTTTTATTCTTTAACGACACTTAGGAGAGCAAGAAAGGAGAAGGAAGAAAAAAAAGAGACAAATAGAAAATAAATGGCAAAATGGCCGACCTAAAGTCCACCAAAACATTAAAGAGACTCAACACTCCAATTAAAAGCAGAGATTATGAGAGTGATAAAAAAAAATAATAAAAAAAATAAGGGCAAGACTCAAATATGTGCTAATACAAGAGACTTTAATTAATTTGAGATGAGGTCTCACTGTGTTGTCCAAGCTGGACTCCAACTGCTGGACTCAAACAATCCTCTCACCTCAGCCCCCCAAGTAGCTGGAATTGCAGGTATACACCACTGCACTCAGCTACAAGAGACTTTATTTTATTTTTTTTTTTTGAGACAGAGTCTCACTCTGTTGCCCGGGCTAGAGTGAGTGCTGTGGCGTCATCCTAGCTCACAGCAACCTCAAATTCCTGGGCTCAAGCGATCCTTCTGCCTCAGCCTCCAAGTAGCTGGGACTACAGGCATGCGCCACCATGCCCGGCTAATTTTTTCTATATATTTTTAGTTGTCCAGATAATTTCTTTCTATCTTTAGTAGAGACGGGGTCTCGCTCTTGCTCAGGCTAGTCTCGAACTCCTGAGCTGAAACGATCCTCCCACCTCGACCTCCCAGAGTGCTAGGATTACAGGCGTGAGTCACCACGCCCGGGCAAGAGACTTTAAATACAAAAACAGAGATGAGACTTCTGGATCGGATGTACTTTTTTTCCTGCTATGTACATCTAAAGATCCTATACATCATATATAAAACAAACATTTAAAAACCCAAAACTCTGAAAAGTGGAGAGACTAAGGCAGACCAGCTAGGAACCCTCAGACTCAAAGAATGACACCATGGTATATTCTCTGTGTTTTCTTTTTTCCCTCATCTGTCTCAGGCTTGGAGCTAAGAAGCCAGCAACCCGGAAATGCCAACAGGTGTGGACAAAAAAGCAAGCAAACAAACCCAACCAAAGCCTGCACTCTTTAGCCAAAGGAACAAGAAAAGGGGAGGGTAGCCAAACAAAAACCGTATATATGTTTATATATATATATATATATATATATGTATATGTGTGTATATATATATATATATATATATATATATATGAATGATAACCATTCTATTCCAGCTGAGCATCATAGAAAAACTTGTGATTCTACCTCCATCCACATCTGGAAGAGGGTAGCCTAGACTTCCACCCTCATGAACCTCAACACCCACAGCTGTGGTGGTGTCAGAGAAAGTCAGATAAGGAGCCAGGACTGAAGTCTGCTGGCCAGTAATGAGCCCCCATCCACCATGGTGCCAGTGGAGACCGTATAGGGAACTTCCACACTTACCCAGCAGTAATAAGGGGCCCTTCCCTCTCTACTGGGATGATGTCAGTGGACATCTAAAGGAGTGTCAGATCTTTCACCAACACCTAGCAGTAATAAGACCACCACCACCATGGTGTCAGTGGAGATTATGTGAAGAACCCTACCCAGAATGCTCATATTCATCCAGAAGTAAACAATGAGTCACCTCCCTTAGGTGTAACAGACACTTTTGTGAACCCAGACTTCTTCCACCTGGCAGTAACTAAGCAGCATGGTCCCTTCTGCTGAAACAGTATCACAGAAAGCCAGCTAAAGCAGAAGGTTAAAATACAGTTCAGAGTCTCATAACATAATGCAAAAATATTCAGGTTTTCGTTGAAAATCACTCATCATAATAAGACCCAGGAATATTTCAAACTGAAAAAAAAGACAATAGATCCCAAATCTAAGACGAGAGAGATATTAGAATTATCTGACAAAGATTTTTAAGCAGTCATGGAAAAAATGCTCCAATAAGCAATTCCAAACACTGAATCAAATGGAAAAGTAGAAAGCCTCTGCAAAGAAATGGTAATATAAGGAAGGGCCAAATGGAAAATTGGAAACTGAAAAATACAATAACCAAAATAAAAAGCTCAGTGGGTGTCTCACCAGTAGAATGGAAGGGACAGAGGGAAGAATCAGTGAACTGGAGATAAAATAGTACAAACTACTCAGTTTGAATGAAAGAGAAAATATAATGAAAGAAATGAACAGAGCCTCAGGAACCTGTTGGATTATAACAAAAGATCTAACACTTTGTTATCAATAATATATCAGAAGATGAGAAAGTGGGGCTAAGAGAACACTAAAGAAAAATGGCTGAAAACATCTGCCCAAAATTTTGGTAAGAGATGAAAATCAGTGGATTCAAGAGCAGAGTGAGTCCCAAACAGGATAAACATGAAGAAATCCATGCCACAATATATTATAATTAAACTTCTGGAAATTAAAGGCAAAAAATATTGAAAGCAGTTAAATAAAAATGACACCTACAGGGGATAAACAGTTTGAATGACAGCCTATTTTCTCAACAGAAACTATGGAGGCTGTGGGAATGTGGCATAATATTTTTCAGATTTGAAAGAAAAGAACTGTCAACCCATAATGAATACCAGTGAAAATATCCTTCGGGAATGAAGGGGAAATTTGGACATTCTCAGCTGAAGGAAAACTGGGAGAATTTGTCACGTGTAGACCTACCCTAAAAGAATGGCTAAAAGAAATTCTCCATACAGAAAGGAAATGGTAAAAGAAGAAATCTTAGCACATTAGGAAGGAAGAAAGAGCATGGCGAACAAAAATATGTGTAAATATAACTAGCTTTCGTTTTCTTCTTAAGTTTTCTGAATTGTAAATGATGGTTGGAGAAAAATTGTAACACTGATGTGGTTCTAAATATATATAGAGGAAATATTTAAGATGATTATATTATAAATAGGGAAGGGTGATGGGAGATAAAGTTCCTATACTTGAACTGGTAAAATGATGTCACTAGTAGACCATTGTAAGTGATATATAATGTAATATCTAGAGTAATCACTAAAAAGCTATACAATAATATAAACCTAAAAACACTATAGATAACTCAAAATGAAATTCTAAGAAGTATTCAGTTAACTTACAGGAAGGTAGGAAAAAACAAATAAAAATCATAGAGTACAAACAGAAAACAAGAAATTATATGGCAGACTTACTCCCTAACATATAGAGAATTGTATTATATGTTAATAATCTAAGTATACCAATTAAACAACAGAGGTGATGAGCAGAGTGACCCAACTATATGCTGTCAACAAGAAACTTACTTTAAATATAATGATAAAGGCAAATTAAAAATAAGGATGGAAAAGATATGTAAAAATTAATCAAAGGAAAGCAGAAGTGGCTATATTAATATCAGCACGTAGACTTCAGAGGAAGGGAATTTGACAGAGACAGAGAGGGACATTATATAATGATAAAAGTGTCAATCCACCAAGAAGACAGCAATTCTAAAAGCATATACCAAACAATGTGTATATACAAACAACAGAGTGCAAAATATGTGAAGCAAAATATATAATTGAAAGAAATGGAAAAATTCACAATTACAGTTGGAGATTCAGCACCTCTCAACAATTCATAAAACAACTGGACAGAAAACTAGCAAGAATATAGAATAACACCATCAATCAACAGGATCTAATGGACATTTATAGAATATTCCACCCAGCATTATACACATTCCTTTCAAGTATCCATGGAACATATACCAAGATAGACCATATCTTGGGCCATAAAACAAATCTCAACAAATTTAAAAGAATTGAAAAGACATAGAGTGTGTTCTATGACCAGAATGAAATAGAATTAAAAATAAGAGGAAAATCTCAAGCACTTGGAAGCTAAACAATAGACTTCTGAATATTCCATGGTCACGAAGGAAGTCACAAGGGAAATTTAAAAAAAATGAATGGAGTGAAAATGAAAACATAAAATTTGCAAGACAGAACTAAAGCAGAGCTTATGGGGAAATTTATAGCATTAAGTGTGTACATTGGAAAAGAGATAAAGCTTCAAATCAATAATGAAGGTTTCCACTTCAATAACCTGAAAAATAAACCCAAAGCAAGCAGGAGGAAGGAAGTAATAAAGAGCTGAAATCTATGAAACTGAAAACAAAAACAATAGAGCAAACCAACGAAACAAAGGGCTGGTTCTTTGAAACAATAAATATAATTACAAACTTATAGTAAGACTGACAAAAAAGGGAAAAGACAAATTGTCAATATCAGGAATGAAACAGCAAATATCACAACAGACTGTATAGACATAAAAAAGGATAATAAGATAGTACTGTAAACAGCTCTACATACATATATTTGACCGCTTAGATCAAATGGAACAATTCCTCAAAGAAAGAAACCCCACAAACTACCACAATTTGTGCAATGTGAAATCAATAATTTAAGTAGCCCTATAATTATTAAGGTAATTAAATTTATAATTTAGAAATTCTCAA
>NW_012150174.1:13040960-13046250 GCF_000956105.1 Propithecus coquereli
CTATGGCCAAGCAGAGTTTATTCCAGGTATGCAAAGGCTGGTTCAATAGTTGGAAATCAATCAATTTAATCTATCATATTTCAAGGTTAAAAAAGAAAAATCACACAATTATTACTATATCAATCAATGTAGGAAACAGCATTTGACAAAATTCAACATATACCCATAACAAAAACTCTCAGAAAACTAGGAATACAGGGGAACTTTCTCAACTTTATAAAGAACGTCTGTAAAAACTCTGTACAATTATCATTATACTTAATGGTGAAAGACTGAATGCTTTTCCACTAAGATTGAAAAGAAGGCAAGGATTTCCACTCTCACTACTCTTATTCAATGTAGTGCTAGAAGTTCTAGCCACTGTAATAAAAGAATTAAACTATCCCTATTTGCACATGGCATGTTTATCTACACAGAAAATCATAAGGCATCTACAAAAAATTTCTAGAACTAATGGGTTCAGCAAGGTTGCAAGATACAAAGTAAATATATGAAAATAAGTTGTATTTCTATGTACTAGAAATGAACATATAGACCCAAAATTAAAAATAAAATACCATTTACACTCACTTAAAAAGAAATCAAATACTTGCTGTAAATCTAACAAAACGTGTAGGACTTCTATTTTGGAAACTATACAACACTGATGAAAGAAATCAAAGATCAAACCAGATCATTTATTGCAAAACTCAACATAGTTGAGTTGTCCCTACATACATAAAGTGTAACAATTCTGGTCACAATCTCAGCAAGGTTTTCATAGACATAGACAAGATTATTCTAAAATGGAAAGGCAAGGGAACCAGACTAGCTAAGACACTTATGTAACAATAAAATGGGTGGACTCAATCTACCAATTTAGCTACAATAATCAAGATTGTGTAGTATTGGTGGAGCGGGGGATAGGTACATAAATCAACAGAATAGAGAACCCAGAAACAAATCCACACAAACGTGTCCAACTTGTTTTTTTGTTTTTTTTGTTTTTAACATAATACCAATGCTCTCAAGCAACTGGTTCTTGACAAAGGTGTAAAAACAATCCTATGGAGGAAAGATAGCTTTTTTAATGAATGGAGCTGGAGAAATTGGTCATCCATAGATAAAAAATTGAATCGACCCAGTCTCACACCTTATATAAAAGTTAATTCAAAATTGATCATGAACTTGAATATAAAATGTAAAACTACAAAACTTTTAGAAAATAAAATCTTTCATACCTAGGGTTAGGCAAAGGGTTTCTAAACCTGAAACCAAAAGCACAATCCGTGAAAGGAAAAATTGATAAATTGGACTTCATCAAAATTTTAAAAAACTTTTGCTCTGTGAAAGACCCTGTTCAGATGGCAAAAAGACAAGCTACAGACTGGGAGAAGTATTTGCAGATCACATATCTGACAAAGGATTAATATCTGGAATGTATAAAGAATTTTAAAAACTCAACAGTAGGCAGACAACCCAATTAGAGCATGGGTGAATGACATGGAGACATTACGTTGAAGAAAATATACAGATGGCAAATAAACATGCAAATACGTTCAACATCTTTACCTATTAGAGAAATGCAAATTAAAACCACAATCAGATACTGCTACATACCTATTAAATGGCCTAAAAAATAGTAATAACACCAGATGCTGGAGGGGATAAGGAGAAATTGAACCTTGACTTAATCACTCATACATTATTTATGGGGATGTAGAAATGGTATAGCCACTATGGAAAAAAGTTAAGCAGTTTCTTAAAAATCTGAACATGCAGCTACCATATGACTCAACAAGCATTTATTCCAGATACATAAAGACTTATGTTCACACAAAAACCTGTACACAACTGTTTATAGCAGCTTTATTAGTAATAGCCAAAACTGAAAACAACTCAGATGTTGTCCTACAGGTGAACAGTTAAACCTTGGTACATCCATACCATGGAATACTACTCAACAATCAAAAGGAATGGACTATTGATACACATAACAACCTGGATGAATCACCATCTATTATACTAAGTGAAAAAAAGCCAATCCCCAAACATTACATACTATATGATTTGATTTATATAACATTCTTGACAAAATTATAGAACTGTAGAACAAATTAGTGATTTCAGGTGTTACAGAGGAGGTGGAACAGGAGGGAAGTAGGTATGGCTATAAAAGTGTAGTATGAGGGATCCTTGTGGTGATGGTTTTGTATAATCAATATCCTGGTTATAATAATGTATTATAGTACTACATGATGTTACCAATACTGGAAACTTGTTAAAGGCTACATAAGATCTTACTATTCCTGATAGATCTGTATTATTTCTTAAAACTGCATGTAAATTACAATTATCTCAACATTTTAAAAACAATTAAAAACATAATAGATAAGAAAAACAAATAGGTTGAAAGTAAAAGGATAGAAAAAGATAATATGTCATGCAAATGGTAAGCATAAAAAAGCTGGAGTAACAATATTAATATGAAATAACATAGACTTAACACAAGGATTGTTACTTAAGATAAAGAGGCATATATTCCAATGATAAAATGGTTAATACATCAAGAAGCTATAACAATTAAAAATATATATGCAACAATAAAAGAGTTTCACAATACATGAAGCAAAACCTGACAGGAAATAAAGGGAGGAAAAGATAAATCCACAATTGTAGTTGGAGATTTTAACACATCTCTCAGTAGTTGATAAAACTAGACCAAAGAGGCCAGGCGTGGTGGCTCACGCTTGTAATCCTAGCTCTCTGGGAGGCCGAGGCGGGCGGATTGTTTGAGCTCAGGAGTTCGAAACCAGCCTGAGCAAGAGCGAGACCCCGTCTCTACTAAAATTAGAAAGAAATTAATTGAACAACTAAAAATATATAGAAAAAATTAGCTGGGCATGGTGGCGCATGCCTGTAGTCCCAGCTACTCGGGAGGCTGAGGCAGGAGGATCGCTTGAGCCTAGGAATTTGAGGTTGCTGTGAGCTAGGATGACGCCATGGCACTCTAGCCCGGCCAACACAGTGAGACTCTGTCTCAAAAAAAAAAAAAAAAAAAAAAAAAAAACTAGACCAAAGAAATTAGAAAGGATATAGATCTGAATGTCACTATTAACCAATTTAATATAGTTGGTATTTGTAGACTACTACAACTAACAACTGCAGACTGCACTTTTTTTGTTTTCAAGTGCACATGAAACATACAGCAAGATATTAATAAACCATATGCTGGGGCATGAAAATATCTTAATGAATTTCAACATATTGAAATCTTACAGAGTATGTTCCCTGACTATGATGAGATTAATAATAGAAATCAAGAACAAGATATCTAGAAAAGTTCCAAACATTTGAAAATCTTAAAAATACTCTTCTAAAAAATAAATCACACAAATCAAAACAATCACAAATGAAATTAGAAACAGTTTTAACCTGAAATAATGAAAAATACGACATACCAAAAGTTGTGAAATGCAGCTAAAGCAATCCCTAGAAATTTATAGCTTTAAATGCTTATATAGGAAACAAGAAACACCTAAAATCAGTAATCTAAGTTTCCACATTGAGAAGCTAGAAAAGAGAAAATTGAAACAAAACTAACATAAAAGTTGAAAACAAATTGAAACTGGAGAAGCGATAGAAAAAGTCCATGAAACCAAAAGTGAATTCTTTGAAAGGATTAGCAGAATTGACAAGTCTTCTAGTTAGAATGATCAAAAATAAAGAGGGGGAGGAGCCAAGATGGTGGACGAGAAAAGCCGCCAGTCAGAGTGTCTCTGCAAAAAAGACAAATTTTAGAAGAAAGAGAAAAAAATAAACTAGCAGAGAAGCATAGATCAGGTGAGGGTCGGAAGGAAGGGTGCCTGAAACTACAGGAGACTCCACGGGAAGACGTTGCGGAGGAGAACTGGAAGGAGAAAGGTCACAAGAGGCTTGCAGACTAGCGACAAGGGTAGGTGGAGCAGATAACTTTCCCCTCCCTTGCATCTCAGACTGCTGGTGGGCTCCTGAGCGGTTGGAGAGACCTGCCAATGCCAGCCCAGAGACAGCTGCCGCCAGTGAGTGGTGGCCTTTTGCGGACACGGCGCCGGGCTCCTAGCTCCCTCGGGGCACCTCCCCGGGTGCAGACCCAAGCCTATCGGCAAATGCCATATTGCTCCATTATCTCCTTCCCCCTCCCTACCTGTGGGTGCCCAGAGAGAAAATTTAGCCATCACACAGAGGCATCTCCAAGGAATAGGACCTTTCCTTTTGGGGCCCTACAGCAGACTGAGGGGTACTCAGACTGTGAGCTCCCTACCTGCCAGCCCTCCCAGGTGCTGCTTGCCTGGGGACTCTAGGAGAGTGGGGCAAATCCCGAGGTGGAGTGAAATAGATCCACCTTGGGCACCCTGTAGGTGTTTCAAGACCAGCACCCCTCCCCCTGGCAGGGTCAGGGATTGATCTCCAGGGCCCAGGGGACAGGCCTGCAGACCAGACCCTGTACACCCAGGTCTTGATCGCACTGCCCTGGGGCACAGAAGGGAGATCTGTGAAAGAGCCTACTGAGGAATGTGTGCCTTCAGGGGCAGATCAGCATGCCTGAGCGGCAACCCTGATCCCAAAAGAGGGCTGTGCACCCAGCTAAGGCGGCGATCCTGGGTAGGGAACCTCCCGGCCCACATCACAGCCAAGGGAGATCCATCGGCCTGAGGTCCCGCTTGCTGGGAGAGGCCACAGACAGGGGGAGAGTGGAGGGGAGCAAGACCTGCTCCAGAGTGCGGGTCTCAGACAGCCCCGCCCCCAAGCCCAGACTTTCAACTGAGTGGACCCATTTCAGCCCCTCCCGGCATCTCTGCACAGAAACAAAGAGCAGAAGTTGATCCCTGCTAACAGCAGTGGTGGAGCCTGAGGGCAGGCTTGCCCAGCCCAGACTCACTCCTCCCACTGAGGGGGAGAATAAGGACACACCTGGAAATCCCAAGGCCCCACCCACCACCCAAGGCACAAGAGGGCCTCTCTAAAGGAATAAGAGCTAGCTACAGGACCCAAAAACAGCACCGCAGCTCGCTCCTCCCTGCAAGTGCCACCTACTGACAGGGAGGTCATCCTGCACACCCTTTTACTGCATCTACTGATTCAGCATAAAGGGTGTGGTCGAATCTCACCCACAAACACCACCTACTAGCTCAGAGACTAAACAGGGCGTGTCATTATCCAAACAAAAATGTAAAGGCAAGAAGGAACAACTGATCCAGATGGGAAGGAACCAGTGAAAGAACTCTGGAAGTATGAAGACTCAAACGGAAAGCACACCCCCAAAGAGGAA
>NW_012150174.1:13047345-13088925 GCF_000956105.1 Propithecus coquereli
GTATCCCAAGAATGGAAAGACAAGCACCACATGTACTCACCATCAAATTGGTATTAACTGATCAACACATACGTGCACATATAAGAATAACATCTATTGGATGTCAGGCAGGGGGGAGGAGGGAGGAGGGAGGAGGGGACGGGTATATGCATACACAAAGAGTGCAATGTGCACCATCCGAGGGATGGACACACTTGAAACTCGGACTTGGGGGTGGGGGGGCAAGGGCAACATACGTCACCTAAACATCTGTACCCCCATAATATGCTGGAAAAAAAAAAAGAATAAAGAGAAAAGACCAGCAATATGAATGAAAGATGAGATGTCACTATTCAACTTACAGATATTAAAAGGATAATAAAGGAATATTATGAACAATTTATGCCAGCAAATTAAAAAACTTAGATTTCATCTAAGATGAAATTTTTGAAATTACCACAACTGACTCAGAAAGAAATAGAAAACCTGAAATCCTTATATCTACTAAAGAAATAGAATTTGTAATTAAAAACCTCCCCCACAAAAACAAAACAAGAAACTCTCCAGGCTAGATGGTTTTACTGGTAAGTTCTATCCACCATTTAAGGAAGAAATAAATAGTATCTATCCTACACAGAGTCTTTTAGAAAGTAAATTAGGAGAGAACACTTCCTAACTCATTTTGTATGTGACCTTTTGAGACATAAACCTGGAAGTAGAATTGCTACAACATAGTATATTTAATTATTTTCACTAAGTGCCATCAGACTGGTCCCCAGAATAGCGACACCAGCATACCCACCCACCAACAGTGCATGAGGATTCTTGTTTTCTATGATCTCACCAACACTTGGTACAGTAGAGGCAATAGAATTCTGTGGGGATGATGGATTCTGAAGACAAATAACCTGGGTTCAAAAACTGGCTCTACCATCTTCTGACTGTGTGACCTTGGATTATTTACTGAATCTGTGTCTCAGTGTCCTCATCTGTAAAATGGAACAATAATAGTACCTATTTTATAGACACTAGGGCTTCATAGGCATTAGTGGATGAAACTGGTACTTTTAAAAAAAAATTTCAGACATTTCCCCATATCCTGTTTCTGAATGTAGATTTAAAATTAGACTATAAAGCTGCAAAAATAATGAGTTTCAGGTGAGTCACAGAGCACTAGTCAATGAGATTTTTTGGTCTTTGAATTATTAGTATATGTAGATTTTATTTATTCTCTTTGAAATAAATGTTCAGAATTTCAAATTCCTCTCATTCTACCTCTGCTCCTCTCTAAAGTGGCATCTGGGTAGAGAGGGGAGGATTTATATGACCTTTTCAGGTCAGAATGAAGGGATCCCTGGCCTAATACTGGTTCTTGTCTGTGCACAAGTTGGAATCCTCTCGGTATGGTTGGCCCAGTTCCATACCTGGGCACTTGGCCAACATTGCTTTTAAAGCTGATGAATTTGTGTGTCTTTTTTAGCTGTCAGGGCCTTGTACCCCCTGTCCTCCCACCCCAACCCCTCCTACCAATTTGGTCTTCTCTCAACAACTCTCTTTGGTGCTACAGACTCCTGTGATTCTCTCCTTCATACCCTTTCAAACCTAAAGGCTCTCTACTTAGTGTCCACACCATTTAGGGATTAAAAGACACCTCTCCCTGACCATGCCACTCTACCCTCTTAATACTCATGGGTGCCACAGTGAGTCCATGATGCAGAATAGTTCTCTTTCAGAGTCCCAGCAGGCAAAAGGCAAAAAGCCTCTATGCCCCCGGTCCTGTTGCTTCTCACTCTGGGGCTTCTGAGTCCTAGGTCAGGTTAATTATGTCATACTCTTCCCTCTCCCATCTGTACTCCTTCATCTACCCCCGTCCATCAGGATCGGAAGAGACATATTTCTCCCCTTTGTCAAGTGTCTTACTTCTTCCTCCCTTTCATTGTTTGGGACTTTAACTTCCTAATCTGATTTTAATTTATCTAGTAGGACTTAATAGTGCAATTGTCAAATCTGGAACATTTTTCCATGGCAGTCATTGAATTAATATTTGGGCTATGCTGTCATATGGTACTCATTTTATAATGTCTAATTGACAAAGTTTAATAACTTGGCTGAGCATAATTCAAGAATCATATTGGTCTAGAGAATGGTATAGATTTGTAGAAAATATTCTATACTAACCAATTTCACATGTTTTTACATGTATCTCACTATTGCTCCCTGCACCCACTGGAGGACATATAATGGTGATGGTAAACATGGATAGAGGGTTCTTTTATCCAAAAGGACTTCTTTTAATACTCTGCTAACCTCCTCTCCTGAAGGAATAGCCATGCCCCGGTTGACTATGGAAAAGAAAAAGGAAGGGTTTCTGAGAAAAGTGGGAGCTTTTGCCCCTCTGCTAAGCCTTTTGTTAAAGGACATCAATTGTACCACAGTCACTGGTGAATTATTGTTTGTGAAGGGGTTGTGAAGAGTGATGCTCAGTATAGGCAAACCTCGTTTTATTGGGCTTTGCTTTATCATGTTTCTCAGATATTGTGGTTTTTAAAAATTGAAGGTTTGTGTCAACCCTGCATCAAGCAGATATATCAGTGCCATGTTTTTTTCAACAGCATTTACTCGTTTTGTGCCTCATTTTAATTCTCACAGAATTTCAGACTTTTTCATTATTATTATACCTGTTATGATGATCTGTGATCAGTGATCTTTGATGTTACTATTGTAATTATTTGGGGGCACCAGAAACTGCACCATGTAAGACTGCAAACTTAATCCATAAATGTGTGTGTTTGGACTGCTCTGCTGACCAGCCATTCCTCCATCTCCCTTTCATTGGGCCTCCCTATTGCCTGAGACACAACAATATAGAAATTAGGCCAATTAATAATCAATCCTACAGTGGTCTCTAAGTTTTCAAGGGAGAGGAAGAGTTGCCTGTCTTTCACTTTAAATCAAAAACTAGAAGTGATTAAGCTCAGTGAGGAATGCATGTCTAAACCGAGATAGGCTGAAAGCTAGGCCTCTTTCACCAGTTGGCCATGTTGTGAATACAAAGGAAAAGCTCTTGGAGGAATTGAAAGTGTTACTTCAGTGAACACATAAATGATAACAAAGTGAAATAGCCTTATTGCTGTTATGGAGAAAGTTTTAGTGGTCTGGATAAAAGATCAAAGCAACCACAACATTCCCTTAAGCCAAAGCCTAATCCAGAGCCAGGCCCTAACTCTCTTCAATTCTGTGAGGGCTGAGAGAGGTGAGAAAACTGCAGAAGAAAAGTTTGAAGTTAGCAGAAGTTGGTTCAGGAAGTTTAAGGAAATAAGCCATGTTCATAACATAAAAGTGCAATATGAAGCAGCAAGTAGAGTACAAGCTAGAGCAAATTATCCAGAAGATCTAGCTAAGATTGTTGATTGAAGATGGCTACACTAAACAGATTTTCAACGTAGATGAAATAGCCTTATATTGAAAGAAGATGCCATCTAAGGACTTTCATAGATAGAGAGTAGAATTCAATGCCTGGCTTCAAAGCATCAAAGATAGGCTCTCTTGTTTTCTTTTTTTTTTTAATTTCAAAGTATTATGGGGTATAAATATTTTTGGTTACATGGAACACTTCTATAATGCTTGAATCATGGTTATAAGTGTGCCCATCACTCAGATAGAGTTCGTTGTACCTGTTGGGTAGGTTTTTGCCCATCCCCTCCTCCCCCCTCCCTTGGTTGATTTCTGTTGAGTTTTAATTCCCTTTATGCACACATATGCTTATCGGTTGGTTCTAATTTAATAGCAAATACATGTGGTGTTTGTTTTTCCATTCTATAGATACTTCACTTAGGGAATGGTCTCCAAATTGTTGCAAAAGGCATTAAGTCATCCTTCTTTGTGGCTGAGTAGTATTCCATGTTATACATATACCACATTTTGTTAATCCACTCATAAATTGATGGGCATTTGGGTTGATTCCACATCTTTGCAATTGTGAATTGTGCTGTGATAAACATTCAAGTCTTTTGCTAAAATGACTTTTCCATTGCGTAAATACCCAGTAGTGGGATCGCTGGATCAAATGGTAGGTCTACTTTTAGTTCTTTGATGAATCTCCATACTGTTTTCTATAGAGGTTGTACTAATTTGCAGTCCAACCAACAGTGTATAAGCATTCCTTTCTCTCTGCATCCACACCAGAATCTATTGTTTTTGGACTTTTTAATAAAGGCCATTCTGACTGGTATAAGGTGATATCTCCTTGTGGTTTTAATTTGCATTTCCCTGATGATTAGTGACATTGAGCATTTTTTCATATGGTTATTGGCCATTTATCTTCTTTTGAAAAGCTTCCGTTCATGTCTTTTGCCCACTTTTCCATGGGGTTGTTTGATTTTTTCTTGCTGGATTTCTTGAGTTCTTTGTAGATTTTGGTCATTAGTCCTTTATCAGATGTATAGCTTGTGAATATTTTCTCCCATTATGTGGGTTGTCTATTTGCTCTGTTAATTATTTCCTTGGCTGTGCAGAAGGTTTTTAATTTAATCAAGTCCCATTTATTTATTTGTTGTTGCTGTGATTGCCATTGGGGTCTTTTTTATAAATTCTTTGCCTCGACCAATATCTAGAAAGGTTTTTTCCAACATTTTCTTCTAGAATTCTTATGGTTTCATGGCTAATATTTAAGTCCTTTATCCATCTTGAATTAATTTTTGTAAGTGGTGAGACATATGGATCCTGTTTCATTCTTCAGCATGTGGTTGTCCAATTTTCCCAGCACCATTTATTGAATAGGGCTTCTTTTCCCCAGAGTATATTGTTGTCTGCTTTGTCAAAAATCAGTTGGCTGTACGTGAATGGTTATGTATCTCGGTTTTATATTCTCTTCCATTGTTCTATATTTCTATTTTTGTGCCAATACCATGCCGATTTAGTTACTGTAGCCTTGTAGTATAGTTTGAAGCCTGGTAATGTGATGCCTCCTGATTTGTTCCTTTTTCTTACAATTGCTTTGGTTATTCAGGCTCTTTTCTGGTTCCACATGAAGTGTAGAATTGTTTTTTTCTAGATCTGTGAAATATGAAGTTGATATTTTGATAGGGATTGCATTGAATTTGTAAATCACTTTGGGTAGAATGGACATTTTAACAATGTTGATTCTACTGATCCATAAGCATGACATGTTTTTCCATTTGTTTATATTATTTGCAGTTTCTTTCATTAGTATTTCATAGTTCTCTTTTTAGAGCTCTTTCACTTCCTTGGTTAAGTATATTCCTAGGTATTTTATTTTCTTTGTAGCAATTGTGAATGGTATTGAGTCTTTGATTTGACTCTGAGTTTGACTGTTATTGACGTATAAGAATGCTACTGATTTGTGTACATTAACTTTGTAACCTGAGACTTTGCTGAATTCAAGGAATCTCTTGGTGGAATCTTTGGGGTTTTCTAGGTATAAGATCATATTGTCTACAAAAAGCCATAGTTTGATCTCTTCTTTCCTGAATTGGATACCCTTAATTTCTTTCTCTTGCCTGATTACTCTGGCTAGGGCTTCCAGCACTATGTTGAATAGAAGTGGTGTGAGTGGGCATTCTTGTCTTGTAGTTTTTAATGAGAATGCTTTCAACTTTTCCCCATTCAGTATGATGTTGGCTATGGGTTTGTAATATATGGTTTTTATAATTTTTATATATGTTCCTTCTATTTCTAGTTTGTTGAGAGTATTTATTGTGAAAAGGGTGCTGAATTTTGTTGAATGCTTTTTCTGCTTCTATTGAGGTGATCATATGATTTTTGTTTTTGCTTCTGTTTATGTGGTAAATCACATTTATTGATTTACGTATGTTGAACCATCCTTTGCATCCCTGGGATCAAGCCCATGTGGTTATGGTGGATTATTGTTTTGATTCGGTTTGCTAGTATTTAATTGAGGATTTTTGCATCTATATTCATAAGTAATATTGGTCTGTAGTTTTCTTTTTTTATTGTGTCCTTTCCTGGCTTTGGTATCAAGGTGGTACTGGCTTTGTAGAATGAGTTGGGGAGGTTCCCTCCTTCTTGATGTTATTAAATAATTTCTACAGAATGGGTACCAACTCTTCTTTATAGTTCTGATAAAATTCAGCTGTGAATCCCTCTGGTCCGGGGCTTTTTTGTTGTTGGAGGATTTTCTATTGCTGCTTCAATCTCATTGCTCATTATTGGTCTATTTAGTTCTGTTTCTTCCTGACTGAGTCTTGGGAGGTTGTGTGTTTTCAGAAATTTTGCCATTTTCTCTATGTTTTCGAATTTATGTGCACAGAGATTTTTGTAGTATTCACAGATGATATTTTGTATTTCTGTGGCATCAGTTGTAATGTCTCCTTGAATTCTTTCTCTTCTATTCCTGGTTAATCTAGCAAGAGGTCTATCGACTTTATCTTTTCAAAGAAGCAACTTTTTGTTTCGTTGATCTTCTGTATAATTTTCTTGTTTTCAAGGCTGACTTTCTTGTTAGGGACTAATGCATCTGACAACTTTAAGTTAAAGCCAATACTCATTACTATTCTGAAAATCCTAGGGCCCTTAAGAAGTATGCTTAATCTACTCTGCCTGTGCTCTATTAATGGAACAACAAAGCCTGGACGACAGCACATCTATTTATAGTATGGTTTACTGAATATTGTAAGCCTACTGTTGAGACCTACTGCTCAGAAAAAAAGATTCCTTTAAGAATATTACTACTCATTGGCAATGCACCTAGTCACCCAAGAACTCTGATGGAGATGTACAAGGAGATTAATATTGTTTTCACACCTTCTAACAAAGCATCCATTCTGCAGCCCATGGATCAAGGGATAATTTTGATTTTCAAGTCTTATTATTTAAGAAATACATTTCATAAGGCTATCACTGCCATGAATAGTGATTTCTCTGATGTATCAGGGCAAAGTAAATTGAAAGGATTCACCATTCTAGATGTGACTAAGAACATTTGTGAATCATGGGAGGATGTCAAAATATAAAAATTAACAGGAGATTGGAAGAAGTTTGTTCTAATTCTCATGAATGACTTTGAGAAATTCAAGACTTCTGTGGAAGAAGTAACTGCAGATATGGTGGAAATAGCAAGAGAACTAGAATTAGAAATGGAGCCTGAATATGTGACTGAATTGCTACAATCTCATTATAAAACTTTAGTGGATAAGGAGTTGCTTCTTATAGATGAACAAAGAAAGTGGTTTCTTGAAACAGAGTTTACACCTTGTGAAGGTGCTATGAACATTGTTGAAATGACAACAAAGGATTTAGAATAGTACATAAATGCACTTAATAAAGCAGTGGCATAGTTTGGGAGGATTGACTCCAATTTTGAAAGAAGTTCTACTATGGGTAAAATGCTGTCAAACAGGATCCCATGCTACAGAGAAATCTTTTGTGAAAGGAAGAATTAATCAATGTGGCAAACTTCATTGTTGTCTTATTTTAAGAAATTGCCACAGCCACCCCAACCTTTAGCAACCACCACCCTGATCAATCAGCAGCCATCAACATCAAAGCAAGACCCTCCACCAGCAAAAACATTATGAAACATTATGCCTTGCTGACGGCTAAGATTATTGTTAGCATTTTTTAGCAATAAAGTATTTTTATATTAAGGTATGTACACTGTTTTTCTTAGATATAATGCTATTTTACACGTAATAGACTACAGTATAGTGTAAACATAACTTTTATACGCACTAGGTAACAAACAAACAAAAAATCATGTGACTTGCTTTCTTGTGGTGTTGTAGAACCAAACCCACAATAGCTCCAAGGTATGCCTGTATACACTGCTGTTTGCATTTCCTCCTACCATGTAGCTGGTACCTAACCACACAGTGAAGGAGCTAAGTTGTACTTTGTAAATTTTGGTGCTTAGGGGCAAGGAGAGATGCTCATGCAGGCCTTTAGCTCTGCTATACTCTAACCCAAATTTTGTCAGACAGGCTTGCCCTGGCATAGCATGCAGTCATGCAACTAATAATAGCTGAACCTATCTATCAAAGCAGAACTCTTGATTCCTTACTTCCAGCCTGTTGCTCCCTCAAATTTCCCATCTCCATCATCTCTTACTTGAATTACTACAGTTGGTTCCAAATAGATCTTCCTCCTTGTTACTCTGGCTTTTCTATTAATACCATCCATCCCCCACAGAACAGCCAGAGTGACCTTTGAAAAATACACATTAGATCATGTCATCTCCCACCTACTACTCTCCAAGAAAGTCTCATTATGCTTTTGAAAAATACAAGCTCATTACCCCGACCATGTGATCTGTCCCTTTCTATACCTTTCCATTATTTTGGATCACTCCACTGCTCATTCACTATGCTCTAGTTACATGTTCTGTTTCTTGAATACTTCAAGGTTGTTCCTGCCTCTAGTCTTTTGCACCTACTGAGGGCTCCACCTGAATGAATATACTCAGATCTTCAAATAGCTCTAAAATACTCAAGAAGTCTTTCCCAACCACCCAAATTATATTAACTGCTCCCTAACATATCAGTCTATTTTGTTTTCTTTATATTTATAGCACTTAAAAATCATCAAAATACAGGCCGGGCGCGGTGGCTCACGCCTGTAATCCTAGCTCTCTGGGAGGACGAGGCGGGCGGATTGTTTGAGCTCGGGAGTTCGAAACCAGCCTGAGCAAGAGCGAGACCCCGTCTCTACTAAAAATAGAAAGAAATTAATCGGACAACTAAAAATATATAGAAAAAACTAGCCAGGCATGGTGGCACATGCCTGTAGTCCCAGCTACTCGGGAGGCTGAGGCAGGAGGATCGCTTGAGCCCAGGAGTTTGAGGTTGCTGTGAGCTAAGATGACGCCACGGCACTCTAGCCCAGGCAACACAGTGAGACTCTGTCTCAAAAAAAAAAAAAAAAAATCATCAAAATTATTTACATGTTGACCTTTTATTGCCTGTCACCCTACATTAGAACAATCTCATTAGTGCCTGGAAGAGCACCTGGTTCTAAGGATTGCTCAATAAATAATTATTGAATGAACATATGATCTTGTATCTTATTTGGCTTTTGTTTTTCATGTTTATGACTCAGAGAATCCATCATAGGGGAGGGATGAGTAGTAGGGCAGCGTTGGGGCATTGCCAAAAAGTGTTTTGAATTCTAGTGTTCTCCCTTCAAAACTATCCCTCGTAGATTTAGCACAAGTGCTGAGACCACAGTAAAGAGCGGGGCAAGGATTCGGGATTGTGTATTAGCTATTGCTGGACATTACCCCTTGGATACATGATTAACACCCAGCCCCTTACCTGGCAGTGCACCCACACTGCCCTCCCCAGTTGCCAGACACATACCTTCTTCTACCTTCAGTGCGAAATACGTCCTCTTTCCTCAGTCATGCACACTGTGCTTGCCCCTCAGTGTGTCATGTTCTGCCTTCTTGGTGTGCGCACAACCTACTCTCCTTCCAAATCTCAGAAATCTTTCGTGGAATAACTACAACTTTATTTTGGTAGAGAGGCTCAGGTCAGGGGTGGGCTGCACACATGGACTCTCCGTTGGACACAGGTGGCAGGGCTGAGCTTTGTGAGTAGGGGCAGGTGCATCAGGATGTTCCTGCTCTGCAGCTTTGTGGTGCCAAGGGGCCCTGCCATGTACACAGGACACGAGTACACAGTCAGGCCGGCTGGGGTTGGAAGGTCTGTGGCGTCCGGGGCCTGTGTGCTGACGCTGACCGGAGGCAGAGGGCTAGGCCGGCTGGAAGGACTGTCCTGCAAGGCCCCAGCTATGGGGTCCCACTCGGCGTGTAGGAGCTGTAGCCCGATCAGCAGCAGCCCCCTCTCTGGAACTGAGGGATTTGGGCCATTCTCCACCTGGGGGCGCCAGAAGATGGTCAGACAAGGCTATAAAGCTCGGGTTTGGGAGTGGGAGGGTGTTGTGATGGAGCGAGATCAGAGAAGCGAGCCGAACTGGGTCACTGAGGGGCAAGATCACAAGGGGCAGGATTGGGTAACTGTGAGGTGTGATCAGGAACCTTGAGGGGGTTGGAACTGAGAACGAATGGACGGCGGGAAGATACCTGGAGGTGCAGAGGGCTGCTGTTTAACTCCTGACGTTTATGCGGGAACTGACTGGAACCGGAGCGTTGGCTACCAGGAAAATTCGAGCTGGACACATTCTGGTTAAGGGCAGCCTCCCAACGCAGTGCCAGCAGCAGGCGGCGCGGGTGGCGAAAGGCTGACAGGTGGAAGACGCGCTCTGGTACATCGGTGTCCACGCCCACGCCCAGGTAGCGAACCAACAGCTGCCCACGACGCGAGAGCTGTCGCAGCCAGTGCCAGGGTGGCTGCGGACCGGCGGGAGCATGAGCTTGCCAAGGCTGGGGTAGGCGGCCATTCCAGAGAGCGTGGGCCACTGCGGCACAACGCTGGGAGGCGCACGGGGGTGCGCCCTTCAGCTGCTGCAACAGGCAGTCGAGGTCCTGTTGTATCATGCCAGCCAACTGGCTCAGTTCCAGCGCCTCGACCTCTAGGAAGCCCTCTAGAGGCCGCCGCGCATTCGGGCCCAGCACTGCCCATGGGGCGCTAAACTCTTGGCGAGCAGTGTCGGTCAGCAGTATCTGCAGTGACTCCAGCCTCCGCGTGGCTTGCATTAGGCGTTGCCGCAGTCGCCTTTCTGCACGCTGGGTGCTTCCACGAGCCACAGGAACCCATGTAGGTGAACTCAGTTGCAAAGCACTTAGGAGAGCGCGACTCTGGCGTCGCAACAGCCAGGCCTGGGGGCCCTCACTCAGTCCACAGATCCGGGGTTCAGATGGTGTGGGCAGTAGGTGCATCTGGGCCTTGCACTCTGCCATTGCATCCAGCTCCCCTAGCTCTTTGGAATGGAAGTGAGCAGTGAGGGACAAAATGGACTGCCCCACCCCAGACCCCAGACACTAGGCCTTCCTCTGATCCTTTATGCCATCACCCCCATAACTATGTGAATATTGTCTCCTCTATTCCCTCATTGGTACTGCTATTCACATTCCTGTAGGGGGTGGCATTGCACTGTACTATTCCCCACCCCAGCACAGATATCTGGCTGGGGCTTACCTGGGCTGGGCATCAGTGTAGCCAGCAGATACTGTGGTGTGTGTGGTTGAACCCAACTCCCGCTGCTAGGCCTCAAGCAGGCTCGTGTGAGGCTAATCAGGACCTTCCTGTCCTCGGTGTCCCCCACAGGACCCCCATAGAAAACTGAAGCTGAAAATGAGGTCAGAGCCTCTAAGTTCCAGCCCTTCCAATTTCCACCACCCCCCAAACCAAAGTTGTGAATTATGATCCAGTCTTAATACTCCCACCCCAACCCTTTTCCAGGCCCTCCTGGAGGCTGATGACTGCATGGGGCAAGGAAGGGTCTCACCAGCCAGCTCCTGCATGGCAGCACTGGGATTGCTGAGACTGGCCCACAGCTGATCTTGGATCTTAAGGACCTGGGTTAGGGTCACTTGACTCCTGGGGAATGGGAGCAGAAAGTAGGGTTTCAAATATCATCTATATGCTGAGGACTCTCAAATCTTTTCTTCATGCCAAACCTCTGACCTGAGCGCCAGGCTCATGAGGGCTCACTAGTCATTGCCACTTGGCACCTCAAATACAACTTGTTTTCAACTGAAATCATCATTTTCCCCCATAAAACCTGCTCTTCTCCCATCCCAGCGAGAAGTATCACCAGCCATCCAATTGTCTAAAGCAGAAATCTGGGAGTCATCCTCGACTCCTCCTTTCATACCCCATATTTGTTCTCTATCCCTGCTGTGACTACCAGCCCAGTCCTTACCACCCATACCACGGTCTCTTCTTTGGAGACTACCAGAGCCTCCTAAAAGTGCTCTGCTTGCCTCTAGTCCTGCCTCTTCTGGTCCATTCTCCACTCTGCAGCCAGAGTGATCTTTCCAACAGACAAAAAGGATCACGTTTCTTTTCCTCCTTAAAACCATTCAGTGGCTTCCTACTGTCCTCAGGATAAATTTAAGTCCCTTGTCGTAGTCTTAAAGGCCCTTTATAATGAGCCTCACCACTTTCTACTCAGTCCCCAGCATGTCCACCTCAGCCACACTGAAGTCTCCTCCCTTCTGCTGAGTTTAATTCCCTCTGCTCAGAAAGGCTCCATCTCCACCTGATTTGCCTTTGCTTTTAAGACTCAATTCAATATGAGATCCCAAAGTCCTTGGAGAAGGCTTCCTTAATTTCCCCTTGCCCTTATACTTTAGAGCCCCCAAGGATGAATTAGTTTTACTCATCCCAGCATGTGGAAGATACTTAGCATTTGCTCTTATAACTGAGCAAGATGGGTGGGATCCCTTACCAGCGGCCCCTGTGTGCCTGCAGCCTTGTTCTGTAGAGCTGCCGGTGTAGCAGAAGGCCATGTAGGAGAAGCAGAGGCAGTGCCTGGGTTGGGGATTGCATGTAGAGTCCTTGCTGGGCTAGCTCCACACTGTCAATCAAAACGTGGCCCAGCTCCAGGGACTGGTCCCAGAAAACAGGCATAGAGTGCTGAGTCAGCACAGCTGGGGAGGAAGAAGAGTGCTGAGTCAGCACAGTGCAGTTGCCTTTACCCTTCCAATTTGAGAGCCTGTAGAGCGAAGCTCCTCACCTGGCAAGGAAGCAGTAGACTCCACAGACACAATAAGCCAAAGACGAAAATCTCTGTGAACTGTGGCCACATTCCTGCTTTGGGGTTGGGCTAAAAGCAGTTCCAATTCCACGTCCGAGACCACTAGGGTCAGAAATGGGGCTAAGATCAGTCCTCAGGTAAAGGGTCATACAAAGTCTAGGAATCAGACTTGAGGTTAGGGGGTCAGGAGTTAGATACATGGCCAAGTGGACAGGCTTGGAGCTAGGGGATTGAGCATGAGGCCTGAGATTTCAGGCTCAGGCCCACGTGTAGGGTAGGATCCTAGAAGCCATCTCTAGGCAGGAAACCCACCCTTGGCTCCATCCAACAGTCCCAGCAAGGGCTGTAGCAGCTCTTTCGGCCAATGAGGCATCAGATGACAGTTATCCAGCACCAGCCAGTGCCCCTTGTTCATGGCCTGGCATAGAGTGCTGACCACGACTGAGACCGGGTCCCAGGCTTCAGAGCCCAGGGCTATCACCTGCAGATGCTTCTGCCCCTGGGGACCAACAAAGAGATGGCAGCGTGACTCAAAGTGATCCTGGGGTGACCCAAGGGACCCAGACTAATGCCACAATGATCCTAAAAGTCCCTGAGTAATCCAGAAAGATCCATGAGAATGCTAGGAGGGGGACCCCACACCCCAGCCCACTGGATCACTCTGCGGCCAAGAAACTAGGTTCAAACCTGCTCATGCTTGGCAGCCAGTTTCTGGATAACAGTCAAGGGATGCAAAGTGGCTGTGGGGTGACCAGGCGGTGGCAACAAGATCAGCATGGGCTGAGTGGCCTGACTGTGTTTAAATGGCATGGTGGGGGCACCCAGGTTTTCATCCAGGGGCCGGCCCAGGAGGCTGGTGGTGAAGTCTGCCAGGGCACCTGCCAGGCACTCAGGTCGCAGCACACGCCACAGGATCAGCTTCTGGAGGAGGCTGAGTGGCTTAGAACCAGGCCCAGGTGCAGGACCCAGCACTGTGGATGACAGTGACAGATAAGCCTGCCAAACATTGGAGTGGCCTGCCAGGGATTCACACAGCCCAACAAATGGGGGAAGCAGCTCTAACAACTCACATTCACGCCAGGCTCTTGGCCCTACCCAGGCAGGTCGAGCCACACTTGGGACTTCCTTGCTGTGACTTGTGCTGGGAGAGGCTGCCAATCCAGGCCAGAATGCCAGCCTCTCCAGCTCTGATGCCTTCCTTGTCACTCGCAGCAGAGCCAAAGCACCCAAGGCACCCACCAAGGGTAGTTGGGTCAGGCCCAGTGCAGCCACGGCACTGCCCAGAAGTTGGTGGGTCAGGTGTGTTCTTAGCTGCAGCAGATGGCTGGCCAGGTCCTCCCCATGACGAATCTCACATGGCTTCATCCTGTCCAGAGCCTGCTTGGTGGCTGCCAGCCAGTTCTCTGGGCTCATACGGAAAAGTGGCAGCAAATTCTGCAATTGGCTTAGGGCCTTTACAATGGCCATTCCATGCCAAGCCACACGCCGATAAGGTGCCCATAATACCATCTCCTGTAGCTTCTGCTCTTCTACCTCTTCTGAATGGGCACGCAGCTGACAGAGCTCTGCCTGGGCCCTCACCATGTTCCGCAGAAACTTAGCTGGTTTCTGACATTTTGGATTCTGGAGCAGCAGCCTCATCAGCAGCTGCTCCTGCATTTAGTCATTTGTTGAATGAATCTGGCCCTTTCCCATAGTCCCCAAACATCTACATTCATCTCCACCACCATACCCAAGCCCACCAATGCTCATCCCAACCCACAGACTGGGCCCCCAAGCACCTCAGCAGCCTCCACGGCTTCACGAGCATCCATGGCTCTGATCTTCAGCTCCTGCCAGCGGGTCTCAAGCTCAGGACGCTCTCTACACAAGATTTCATGCAGCATCTGTTCTTCTAGTATTTCCATGTTCAGGCCCAGATCCAGCACATTCAGCCCCTTCAGCAGTTCACAACCTAGCACTTGAGGTCACATGAGAGATGCTTAATCCCTTCCCCTTGGCAGATCCAGGGGCTGGGGTGGGTAAGAATATGGCTCCCTACTGTCCTCAGCCTGCTCTGAGCCAGGTTGAGTGAAGCCCCCTAGGGCTGGCCATGGGGGCCGAGTATATTCACAAAACTGCACTGGCAATTTTCCCTCTGGGCCTCACCTTTTTCCAAGGCATGGAGGGGCAGGGTGGTGCTCAGATAGAGACAGAAGCCAGGCTGCACCTGGGGTGGACTCAGCTGCTCCCGCTGCAGCAACCATTGCAGTTCTTGGCACTCCAGGCCCAGCTCCACGTTGGTCAGTAGCACGGGCAGGCCTGTGAGGGGAGGCAAGGACATCCCACCCACAATGCCAGCACCCATGACGCGACCCCCACCCCATGCACGAGATCTGGCTCTGATCAGCTCCCTGCTGGCTGACAGGAGGGTTCCCTCAAGACTCTTCCACATAGTGTCTGGGATAAAGGGTGGAGCTGAGGTCATACTGGGGTGTGAGAGGCCTCTGGGGGCCACAGAATCAGGGGAGGAAAAAGGGAGGACAACAGGGTGGGTGGGGACCAGTTCTCACCACCAGCAGCTGCCTCCCAGAGCTGAGGACCCAGCTCTGGGTCGGCGCCTGAGAGGACCCTAAGGCAGGGAAGAGGTGGAGACTGAGTCTCAGAGGCTGGCTTTGACCTCTGGCTCTCCGTCTCCTTCTCCTTCTCTTTCTCTTCTTGCTCTTTTTTCTCCTCTTGCTCTTGCTCTTTCTTATTCTCCTCCTCCTTGTTTTCCCTTTCTTCTGCCTTCTGCTCTTTTGTCTGGTCCTTAGCCTCATGACTCTCTTCACTGTCATCATCTTCCTCTTTTGTGTCCTCCTCTTTACTCTTTCTGTTCTGGTTTCTCATGAGGCCCTTCCCTGGGGCAGAAACATGCAGAGGAGCTCTTCTTAGGGGAGGAATTCACCCAAGAGCTCCATTTCACGAGGGAAGGTCTGCAGGAAGACATATTAGCAAAGTTGCTTAAGCTCTCTAGGACGCAAATTCTTATCTGCAAAATGGGGTTGGTATTAGTGATGACCTCATAGGGTTACTGTGAAGTTTAAATGAAATGATACATAGAAAGCATTTATACTAGCACAGAGTAAGCACTCAATAAATGTTGGCTATCATAATTACTACTCTAAAATACCAGGGAGGGATTCTATTAATCTCTGAAATTGGCTCCATTTCTGCCCTTTCTGTAGGTTGATTAGAAGAGTCAATGTATTTCCCTTTTTTGCCTAAGATAATTCTATCACTAACAATTAAGACAGTACTCACTAATAAAGAAATCAGTTCCTGGAGGTAGTGACTTACAAGTGAAAGGCCATAAACTATGGAATTGCCAAGGCATGGCTGGTGTGGTGGATGCAGACAGTTGCCCCCCATACCAACAGCCATTCTTACCCCCTTCTCTCTTGCCTCCTCTATTGCAAGAGCTGGAAAAGATAAATATTTGGGTTCTTTTTAGGTTCTCTTGCAAGTGGAGGTTGCCAGGTCCACAGTTTGGTGCATTCACTTTAAATTGCTAACAAATCACCACAAATTTAGCAGCTTAAAAAAACACCCATTTATTATCTCACAGTTTTCTAGATTAGAAGTCCAGCACAGTACAGCTGGATTCTCTGCTCAGGGTTACACTGGGCTAAAATCAATCTATCCTCTGGGGCTGCAGTTCACATCTAGGGGTTGGGGGTCCTCTTCCAGGCTTACTAGTTTTTGACAGAATTCATTTTCTCACACTTGCCCTGTAGCTCTCTCCATCTTCAAGCCAGCAACAGTTCATTGAATCCTTCTTGTGTTTCAAATCTCTCTGCATTTTCTTTCCTCCTTTCTGCTTTGAGGGGCTCATTTGATTACATTGGGCTTACCTGGATAATCCAGGATAATCTCTCTCTAAGGTCAATTGATTAGTAACCTCAATTACATCTGCAAAGTCTTTCTTGCCATGTATACAACATAATTGTGGGAGTAACACCAGAAGGCAAAGGTCACAGGGGCCAAAATTCTTCCTACTACATTTGGCTATTCAGACTTCTGGAAGGTCTTTTGCTTTCCTGACAAAAGGGACAGAAATGGCCAGCAGCAACCCTCACATGATGCTTGGAGGGTAGCAAACATCTTGCAACTATGATGTGTATATTAGTTTTCCAGGAATTCCCCAACAAATTACCTAAAACAACAGAAACTTATTCTCTCATAGTTCTGGAGGCCAGAAGTCTGAAATCAAGGTGTCAGCAAGGCTACACTCCCTCCAGAGGCTTTAAGGGAGAATCTACCCATGCTTCATCCAGCTTCTGGTGGTTCTATGTATTCCTTGGCTTGTGGCTGCATAACTCCAATATCTGCCTCCATCTTCACATGGCTGCCTCCTCTGTGCTCTGTGTATCTATGTCTGCTCTTCTCTTATAAGGATAATTGTCATGGGATTTAGGGCCCACCCAGATTTTGGGTGATCTCATTCAAAGTTCTTAACTTAATTATATCTGCAAAGACCTTTTTTCCAAATAAGGTCACATTTTTCTCACCAACTCAACCCCTAACCCCTCCTTCTGTGGAATAAACACCCTGTCTTCCTTCTCCTAGGAAAAATGGTCTTTCCAATACTCCACCCAGATGGGTCCCTGATCCAAGCAGAGCCAATAGAAATATTCCCCAGGATTTCTGAAAATTGGACAAATTTGGGTAGTGCTGAGCAGACCAGGGAAGTGGAAGATCATCAGCCATGTAGATTCAGAATCATTGTAATATACAGAAAAAAACTGTAAATGTGACCAAATTTATTAATATAGTATAGGCTAGTGAAATCTGAGACATCCTGGTTATAAAAATTCAGTGTCTCCATTATGAAGGGAAAGACCACATGTGGCTGAGAGTGTTAGGCAGCTCAGACACTCCAGAAGCCTTGTGTTTATTATCCCTGCTTACCTCTACCTGCTGGCACCACGCATCTGTTCTCTGTCAGAGGCAGTGGGCTCAGCCACATGAGGGCCTGGTTGCTGGGGTCAAGCAGCAGAGGCCAACGGCACCTACTGTAGTGGGTGGTGCTTCGCAGAAGGAGGCCTGCCAGGCGGGCTGACTTTGCCTGGGGCTTCAGGTCTCGGTCCCACTGGCACTGTTCGGATGCAGAGCTCATCAAGGACAGAATACTAAAGGGAGAGCATGTGGGCAGCAGGGGCTTCTTTGGTGGCATGCTGACAGATTTTTGCTTCTGCTTCAGTGCCTGTGCCACATCATCTGGGCCCAGGGCCTCCTGAAAGCCCCTACACAGAGCCAGCCACTTGTCCAGGAGCTCTTGGCGCCGCAATGGTGGAAAGGGACCCAGGTAGATGATGGCAGCTGAATGTAGGAGGGCATCTCCGAACACAGTAATGTAGTGCTCCTTCAACTTCTGCAGTGGAAGGGAAGACCAGAGGGTGTATAGGCCAGTGGTGGGGAGGCAGGCAGAGGTATGGAAGAGGGGGAGCAAAGCAGGATATGGAGGAGAGCATGGCAAGGAGTGCAGAGACAGGGAGGCAGTGAGGGCACAGGGAAGAGCTGGGGAATGGCATGAAATGAACTCTAGGGGAGACATCTGGGAGGGGGTTGGTTACCTGGAGCTGTGTAGTCCAGGAGTGCATGGGTGTGAGCAATGCAGCCTTTATGGGCCATTTGTGATATTGGCCGCACAGTGTCCAATTGAGGGCCTCCTCCACAGAGTTGTAGGAAGCTTGGGCATCCTCCACTTTCTTAGTCAGGGCCGAATTCTGCTCCAGGAGCTCCTGGGCCTGAAACTGGTAGTGGCCCAGGCGAGCCTGCTCCCGAGCCAGTGTTACCTCCACTTGCTGCAGCAGCAGGCCAGTGGGCAGCCCCCGGCGCTGTGCCAGCCCATAATGCAGAACGGCCCAGAGCCAGGTCACCAGGCTTGCTGCAGATGCGCTTACTGCTTGCAGGGCTGCATTGCTCATACCTGGAGCCTTCAGAGCTAGGTGCAACTTTGTTAGCTCTGAGTCTGTCATCTTCTCCTTGGGGAAGAACACCAGCTTCTGGGAGGATGTATAGTAAAGGGATGAGGGAAGACATGGGTGCCCTGTACCTTGCCCAACAGTCTAGCCCTGCCAAGTCTCCCATTTATGTCTCTCCCTCCTCTTTCATTCTGCCCCACTTTCCCTACCTGATAAAAATCCTCAGTGCATAACAGCTGCTTAGCACTGGCCCAGCCTGTTTCACGGTGGAAGAGGTTGCATAGTGCATCGGTCACCTGGACCACAGATTCTGGTGGTGCTCGATAGCTCCGTATCTCCTCAAAGTCAGCTACTTGCAGCTGGCTCAGAGGCCCCAGAAATGCCTTTCCCATCTAAATAGGGAAGACGCATTCTTCAGTGAGCTCCTGAGATGTTGCCAGGAGGGATCATCCCCTCCTAGGAGTTCCCATGAGAGGCCACTCCCAAGCCATGCTATTACCTTTGTCCCCTCCCCCAGAAGACTCCATAATGAGTCACCCCATCCTCTCCTCTGAGAATCCTTTGAGGGGTTTCCCTTTTCCAAGAGAGGAGCAATGCAAGGCAGGCAGCAGGAAGAACCCACCTGTTCCAGGAATGCTTCATGCTGATCCTGTAGGGCATCCCGCTGCTTAGCCAGGTTCTCAATGAGATTCTCCTGATGCCGACACTCTGCCAGCTGCCGCCTGTATTGGTGCTTGCTTTGCCCTAGCTGCTGCTGAAATATGCTGAGGTTCTGTGAACAGAGATCCAGGCCCTGCAGCTCCAGATCCTGGGCCATGTGGGAACACCCCAGGGGAAGACCCCATGATCTTGGGCCCCCAACATACTGCTCACTTGCTAGGGTGACCAAGTTGCACTACAAGCAGGCCACAGATAGAGTCTGAGCTCTGGGTCTGTCACTTATGGGTCTGTGAGATGTACACCTAGAAATGCAGTCCTAAGGAAGTGGTTGCTTTTCTTGAAGCTGCTTTACCATACAGGCTCAGGCAATCTGAAACCAAAGCCTGTATATGTAACTATTATGCTACACTCCTTATGTTGCTTGACCCATTAGGAGCCATTGCCACAGAAGACAGTTCTCTTCCTCTTGACGCATTCTCCTTCCTCGGCCTTCATGGTACCATGTTCTCCTTGGGCTTTCTCTAGCCGTCTCTGGCTGTAATTTTCAGTCTCTTCCTCTGCCATCCCTTAACTATTCCTCAGCTATTTTTGCAGGGCCCCCTTCTCTTCTCACTCTACACTTCCGTACACCCACCCTAATCTCATGGCTTTGATTACCACTTAGATTCTAAAAACTACCAAATCTCTCTCCAGCCAGGTTCTCTCCCAAGCCCCACACCATGTATCCATCTGCTTAGTGGAAATCTCTTACAGGTCTCACAGGCCCCTCAGATTCCACATGCCCCAACCTGGATGTATTGGTCACACCCCTTCAGCTCCCCTGTGATCTGACTCCTCTCCTTGTATGTTCTTTTTCTCAGAGAACTGTGGCAAAATACATTCAGGTTTCCCAAGGAAGAAACCTAGTTATTACCCTTGGCTCCATCTCCTCTATTCCCCCCAACTCAGCCTATCTTTGAAGGTTTTCAATTCTAACTCCTAAATGCCTCTCCTGTCCACTCCCATTCCCAACATTCATCGCGCATGCTCTGGCTCCCTCACTCCTGACCTTCTGCACCGGCTTCCTCATTGGTCTCTCAGTTTCCACTCTTATTTCCCCCCTCTCATTTCCTCACTGCAGCCTGATTGGTTTTCTAAAAAATGAATCTCTTCATCATTATCATGGACCCTAACACTTGTCACTTCTACATTTGGTTGGCAAGGCCTTTGTGACCAGGCTCCTACTCATTTTTCCAATCTCATCTCTTTTCTCTCTCACAGCACTGTGCTTTCTAGCCAGTCCTTACTTTCATTTCCCCCAATATGGCACACACTGTCTTGCCTTTACACCTTTGCACGTCCTGTTACTTCAGCCTGGGACATTCTTCCCCTTATATGACTGACCAAATCTTATCTAATCTTTAGGCATCAACTTTGATGTCCTTCATTCACTTTTTAAGGAATGTTTAAGGAATTCATATTTTGAGTCCCTACCATGTTCTACACATGTTCTGTGCTATACACTGGGGCACTATGCTTTCTCTAGAAAGCTTTTTTTGATACTTCAGAACACTCAGACCTTCTCTGTCATAACATTGTTTTGTAATTGCCTGGATGAATCTATACCTTCCAGTAAACTGTAGGCACTGTGAAGGCAAATACAGTGCCTTATCTCCTCTTATTAGAAGGCAATATAACCTAATAGTGATAGTAACCAATATTTATTGAGCTCTTATTATGTGCCAGCCCCTTTAAATGCTTTATATGTAAGATCTCATTTAATCTTCCTTACATCCTTATGAGGTTAGAAAATTCTCCTCAACCTCTCTAGATCTCTGTTTTCTGATTTGTAAAACGGGGAAAGGATAGCCACTTCAGAAAATTGTGGAAAGGATTCTATCTTTCTATCTAAAGGTAAATGTAGACAGAAATGTAGATATATACAAAAATATTAATGAATGCCTGGACAAAAATATAGAGTTCAATTAATTTTTGTTGAGTACAATAACAAATTAATGAACCAATTGAATATGAGAGAGAAAAGTGATGGGGGTGCCCAGAATGATGATTAAGTGGATGGTGATGCCATTTCCTGGGGTGGGGAACACTGGAAGAAGTATTATTTGAAGACAGACTATTATGTGTGTTAAGTGAATGACCCAGAGATCTGACTCTGATTGACCCCTGAGATTATGTCTCTCATCCATATCTTCAGTTTATTGTGTTGTTCTCTGATGTAAATAATCCACAGATCAAGGAATGGTAGCACCCCTAAACCAGGTCAATGATTCCTAGTTTTAATCATGTTGGGAAAAGGTAAGAATTTGAAAAATATGGGAAAGGGGATTCTTGTAGCCCTCTTACATTCTTTTCTTTTCTTTTGCAACTCAACTGAATCTTGAGATTTCATCTAAGCTGGTCATCCTAGGTGTGGACAGTAAGACCTTGAGAACTTCGGAGGGCACCATTTATGCAGAACACAATGAAAACCATGTAGGCAGACATAAGATAAGGCATGCCTCTGGAGTTGTGCAACACTGGGGGACAGTCCTGAGGACACCCATCAGAGGAGGCTGACTAGGCATTAGGAGCTTAAGGCCTGAAAGCATAGTAGAAAGTCAGTCAGATTATCCAAGTACGAGATGGGCATTAGTTCACTTCTCATAGTTATCCCTGAACATTTATCAAAGTCTTGTATAGCAGGAAGGGGGGGAGAAAGTGCTATTTTAGAATTCCTCTTATTAAAAACAAAATAACTCTTTAGTTTGGGAAAACACCTTTAACTGGGAGTATTTTGCTACAGAAAGTATGATAACCTCCATGCCCACCAGTTTTAGCCAGATATGAGAAATTTGTTTATTCAAAGAAGAAAATTGCTCTGTATGAGAAAGCAAAAGGATTTGAGTCTTCAACTAGAAAAAAATCTCTTATTACATGAACTTGTATGTGGGAGCTCTAAAGGAAAAATGCAATGGCTGAATAACATTGTAGAGCAGGAGTTGGGGAGACAGGAGAGGAAGGGAAAACTTGGTCACTGGGAAATGCCTGGTAGAGGAGGGTGACTAAGAAAATTCAAGACATTGGTGTCTAGTACACCATTATAAATCTACTTTTGGTTTTGTGCTATAATGTAAATTTCCCCCTACTGCCATCACCCATCCACCTTTCCTCACTTGTTGCCTTTGCAGAAGGAAAAGGTGCAGGGACAAAGCACTATGAGAAAAGAGTATAAAACATAAGAAGTGAACCAACCAGCAGTGATAAGGAATTCAAGGGAGGAAGAAGACATGAGTGAGAGGTGACTGTGAGATGTAATTCCTGCCCCACCCCCTGGGGAATCTACAGAGATCTTGGGAGCATACTGAACTTCACACAGTCAAGGGCCTAGGGGCAACCAGAAGCAGACACTTGCATTTCATGTGTTACAAAGAATCAATCTGATCTCTGCTGTGTCATGGGGATCTTTTGAGCCTGAGCTCTAAAGGAGGTGGCAGCAGCGATTAGAGAGATTCCCCCGGGGAAGAGGGCGATCCTAGGGGGACACGAACTATGGTTCACTCTGGTTGATTCTTCCCAAGCCATCTTTTGGGGTCTTGCTTTGACACTACTGTGTAAGCCTCACAACATTCTCTCCCTTACCTTGCGGGAGTCTGTCAGCTTCTGTTCCAAGTTGAAGACCAGGTTGGCATGGGCATTGTGCTCCTCAATCAGCATTCTCAGATTCTCCATGGCATTCTGGATCCTGGAGATAAAATGTGCCAGTGAGTGCACCCAAGGAAGCAGAAGGAGGTACATTGCAGGGGATGGGGACACTCACCGCAGAGCCTTGTTCTTCATCTGCAAAGTCATCTGTTGTTGCAGCAGCAGGAAGGTGTCCAGAAAGTCTAGGAAGGTCTTGGGGGTGACAAGTGGCAATACAGGGCACAGTTGCTCGTGGTAGTAGGCAGCCGAAAGGTGGATACGAGCCATGGCTTTGGCCACACTGGGAATTGAGGCCTGGAGGTCTGGGCACTTCCAGGAACCTGAAATGGGAATGGCTTTAACCTGGCCTTGTGAGCTTGTAGGGAAATGGGAAAGGAAAGGGACCCTTTCCTAGCTCAGGAAGAAGGGTAGAAAATGTGAAGGGGGCTCCGTAGGCTCGACAGAGAGACAGAGACTGACCTAGATAATAACCCTCATTAGAGCCTGGTTAAGACAAGTGGTGAGGACAGGTAGAAAGGGCTCACCGTCATCAAGGGGTAGACTCTGAGCACTCTCCAGGTGGTGCTGGGCCACCTTGACCAGGGCAGCTTGGTCCCAGGGTTCATAGCGGTCAATGCTGGCAGTGGCCAGTTGAAGGAGCCTCAGAAAAAGGGTGGAGGGCATCTGCTTGTGGGCCTGTTCATCTTCAATCAGGAAGAACATGTGCAGGTGGCTGCACACTTGCTGGTAGAACCTGTAGGCCAGGGGCTCAGCTGCTGTGCTCCCTTTCTCCTGCTTGCCCACCTCTGTCCCAGTCCCAACCCTGACCCCTTAGCCCTGATCTTCTCAGCTCTCACAGAAGCCCATAGATTTCCTTGTGACCTTTTGGCCAGGATGGAGTAAGAGCAGAGCAGACTTGGGTATGGGGTTCCTGGCCTCACCTCTGCAACACCGTTTCCTTCCTGATGTTCTGTTTGGCACCAGTGTTCTCCCTGGGGAGGTGTTTTTCAATGTTAGCCAGGTCTGCCTCTGTGTACTGATCAGGGAAACTGCCTGAGGTTGCCAGGGCCAACAGGCGATGAAGGGTTATAAGATCCACACGCTTGGGCACCAGCAAGGCCACCGGTTGGCCTAACATGCCAGCATGCCAGCTGGCATCTCGTAGGCACTGGAGAATGGCCTCCTCTGACCCAGACGGCAGATGGAAGAGGCGGGCCTGACAAATGCCAGAAGCCAGAGTGATAGCAGTATGGCGCCCAGTACCCAGAGCCTGTGAGAGCAGTAGGCCATGCTGCCGGGGCCTGGCCAGCACCCGGACCAGGCGGGCCACATGCTGGGCCATGGAGTGGCATCGAGCAAGGTTGGGGCTCAGCTTCAGCTGAGAAGCTGAAGTGGCCAGCTGCTCCTCCAGGCTCTCCCACTGTCGTTCCAGGTACAAGTTGGGGCTCTCAGAGTTAGACCCCAGTATCAGCTCCTGACTGAAGACCAGATCTGAGGGCTTTTCCTGGGGACGGAGTAGTAGCGCTGGTAGCAACAGCGGTGAAATCTGGTCCATCTGAGGTGCCTTATGCCACCAAGACTTGGATGATTTGTTTCCCTGGAGCTGATGGCTGGGAGCCCTTGTGTCTTCTTCCTGCCTTATCTTGTGACTGATGCTTTCTGTGGTCTCCCTGCTTGCTGGCCTTATGGATGGTGCTCGACTTGAATCAGTGGGGTGTGAGCTTCTGATGATCTGAAGGCCATAAGGGTCCTCTTCCTCCTCTGTCTCACTGTTGCTATTGCTTGAGTCCTCCCACTGGGCCAGCTCCCCTTCAGATTCCACTTCAGACACCTTCTCCTCCTCCTCATCTTCCTCAAGGTCCTCACCCAGCTGATGGGGCCCCAGCCCACAGCAGAAGACACTCTGAGCTACTTCTAGGAGCAGCTTGGCACAGTAGGAGCGTTCCTTAGGGCTGTCTAGCCGGTCACAAAATGTTCTCTGTGCCTCATGCAACCAAAGACGCACCATGTTGCGCATGGCCACCATAATGGTCAGGCGAGTGCCACGCAAGCCTGACACCCGGCGCAAGTGCTCCTGGTGGTTGGGACAGTCCACAAAACCTTGGGAGCCTATTCTGGTGGGCAGCAGCTGCAGGCTTCCCAATAGCTGGCTCACAGAGTGTAGGGAAAAGCGGTAGTGTGGGCAGAGGGGTGAAGGCATGAAGCAGTTGCTCACAGCCTCCCAGGCCTCCACTGAGGCCCGGACCAGGGCTCTTGCCAGAACACTCTCCTGCTCCACAGAAGGGAAGCCCTCAAGCCAGGCCTGAATACCAGGCACATGCCTGCTCAGCAGGGTGGCCTGGCTCATGCTTTCCAGGGCCAGCACTGTGAAGAGTCGAAAGAGGCGTGGGCATAGTGGACGCTCACAGTAGCCTGGTACTGTGGCAGTGGCAAGGAAGTTGACTATAGGCTGCAGCGTCTGCAGTTCCAAGGTGCCGTGGGCATACACAGTGCCGTCTATGGCCTGGCGCAGAGTCTCCAACACTGGTTGGCAGCTCTTCTCTGGGTCTGTGGGACATGAAAAATAACGGTGAGGATGCGTGCAATTCACATGACAGTGTCACCCTGTTCCACCTCTTCTGCCTCCCAGGTCTCCTTCTGGTACACACAGAGTTTTAAAGGAATTTTATGCATCTGATGTGTTCGGACTTGGTCAGGTTTAAGTTGTTCTGCCTCCCCCATATTCTCCCTAAAATTGAGTAATTTCTTCTCTCTTCTCCCCCAGATTCTGCCTCTATGACCAAATATTATTAACTGAAGGTTAATGAATGGTAAGATTTGGAAGCTGAGATGATGGAAACCAGATTTGATCGAAATTAGGGGGTACAATCATTTCAGTCAGAAAGTGGAGTTATATCACATGTGTATGCTTTTTAGAAATCAACTTTATTAAGACATGGTTTACATAAAATAAAACGTATACATTTTACAGGTCTAGTTCAATGAGTTTTGATAAGTGTATATACCTGTGTAACCACCACCCCAATGATATTTAGGATATTTCCTCATTCTAGGAAGTTCCTTCATGCTCCTTTACAGCCAATCCCCTACCACCGCTGTCATAGGCATTGTTATTTGGTCTGACTTCTATCACTATAGGTTAGTTTTGCCTGTCCTAGAACTTCATATAAATGGAATCATATAGTATGTGCTTGATCACGTCTATCTTCTTTCGCTCGGTAGGTTTCTGAGATTCATCCATGCTTTTGTGTCTATCAGTAGTTTGTTTCATTTTATTCCTGAGTAGTATTTGTTTTGAGGGCCCCAAACTAAGTTGTACCAGAGCAGTTAGCAACCCTGCCCTAACAGGAAATGAAGAGGAGCTGATGTGGGTGTTTATAGTATGTCTTTCGTGGGATACTTCTTTTAACTGACAGTCTAATGCCTAGTTGTCTGACCCATCACTGGGGGGTCCTCACACAGGAAGCTTGTTTTCACTGGCAGATGCCCTTGTGGCTCTTGTTTGACCGTGTCCAGTTTATGCTTGCCTAACCATTGCTCTGGCACTAAGAGCCCAACCTTGTGTTCTCCCCAGTGTCCTGGGGAAAACTCAGTCTGGAGTAGCCCCTGGTTCTTTAGATGGAAGGGGAAGATTCAATACACAACAACAATAGGAATGAGTTGGGAGGGCAGTCCATCCCTGGGTCACGTGAGGCAAGAATGAAGAGTCAGGCCAAGAGAAAGAGGAAGGGTTGGGGAGAGACTGTCTATAAGGGAATAAGGTGTGGGTCATTTTATTAGTAAGTTCTTGGACAAATGCCTAAATGATCCGTTTAAAGGAAAAGCGGCAAAGCGGGGATCCCAGTCTGCTAGTCAGGAGAGATGCCTCTAAGTTCTTATCTCTGACCATCGGCTTGAACCATTTGGGTGTGGATGGGCATTTAGGTTGTTTCCAGGTTTGGCTGGTCAGTATAATGCTGCTGTGAACATTCATGTGTAAGTTTATTTGAGGACATGTGTTTTCATCTTACTTGGCTGAATACTTATAAGTGGAATTGCTGGGTCATATGATAAGTATATATTTGATTTAGTAAGAAACTAGCACATTTTTTTTCATAGTGGTTGTACCATTTTACACTCTCACCAGCAAAGCGTTTCAGTTGCTCCACATCTTTGAAAACACTTATTATTGTCAGTCTTTCTAATTATAATCTTTCTAGTTGGTGTGAAGTGCTATCACATGGTGGTTTTAATTTGCAGTTCACTGACGCCTGATAACATTGAGCATCTTTTCCTATACTATTGGCCACTCATACATCTTCTTTTGTGAAATGTCTGTTCAAGTCTTTTGTCCATTTAAAAAAATTGGGATTTTTTTTTTTCTGTTGAGTTGTAAGCACTTTTTATGTATTCTGGGTACAAGTCTTTTGTCAGATATATGTGCCTATTTTCTCTCTGACTCTGGCTCATTTTTTCATTTTCTTAATAGCATCTTTTGAAGGGCATTAAGTTTTTAATCTTGATAAAATATAATTTTTGTGCCTTATCTAACAAATCATTGCCTAACCATGGTCACACAGATTTTTCTCCATTTTCTTCTAAAAGTTTTTATAGTTTTAGCTTTTACACTTAGGTCTGTGATCCATTTATAATTGATTCTTATGTATGTTGCGAGGTAAGATTCAAAGTTCATTTTGTCCCGTGCAGATATCCGGTTGTTCCAGCACCAGTCTTTGAAAAGACGATCCTTTCCCCCACTGAATTATCTTGGCACATTTATTGAAAATCAACTGGCCAAATACAACATATATTACCGTATATCAGATTCTCTTTTCTATTCCATTAGTCTGTATCTATATCCTTATACCAATACCACATTCTTGATTACTATAGCTGTACATATAGCAATTCTTAAAATCACTAGTGTGTTACAACTTTGTTCTTCTTTTTCAAAGTTGTTTTGACTCTTCTAGGTCTTTTGAATTTCCATATAAGTTTCAGAACATGCCTGTCAATTTCCACACACACACACAAAGCCTGTTAAGATTTATACTGGCATTGCATTGAATGTATAGATCAATCTAGGGAGAATTAACACCTTAATGATATCGACTCTTCTGATCCATGAGCATGATATAACTCTCCATTTATTTAAGTTTCCTCTATCTCAGTAATATATAGTTGTTTTCAGCGTACATATCTTGTATATTTTTATTAACTTTATTTCTAAGTATTTTAAGCTTTTAAATGGTATTCAAACAATATTTTAAAATTTCAATTTCCAGTTGTTTGTTACTAGGATGGAGAAATACAAATGATTTCAGTAGATTAACTTTGTATCCTGTGACCCTGATAAATTAACTTATTTATTCTAGTAGTTTTATGGGTGGTTTTTTTTTTTTTGGTAGATTCCTTATGATTCTCTATATAGACAATCATGCTGTATGCCATGCAGACAGTTTTACTTTGTCTTCTCCAATTTTAAAGGTTTTTATTCCTTTTTCTTATCTTATTGCACTCATGTAGTCTCCAGTACAATATTAACTAGAAGCAGCGAGAGTGTACATTCTTGCCTTTTGATTGATTTTAGGGGGAAAGTATTCAATATATCACCCTTAAGTATGTAGTTAGCTGTAAGGTTTGTTTGTTTGTTTGTTTGTTTGTTATTTAAGAGACAGGGTCTCACTCTGTGGCCCAAGCTGGAGTGCAGTGGTGTCACCATATCTCACTGCAGCCTTAAACTCCTGGGCTCCACCTCAGCATCCAGAGTAGCTGGGACTACAGGCATATCCCACCTTGCCTGGCTAATTTTTCTATTTTTTGTGGAGATGGGATCTCACTATGTTGCCCAGGCTGGTCTTGAACCCTTGGTCTCAAGCAATCCTCCTACCTTGGCCTTCCAAAGTGCTGGGATTACAGGTGATAGTGCTCAGCCTCTCCCTGTTTCTATCAGCTTTTTCTTCACATATTTTGAAGGTCTGTTTAAGCTGTGTACATGTTTAGAACTTTTATGTCTCTCTGATGATTTGAATCTTTTAATTATGAGATATCCTTTTCTATCTCTGGTAATACCCTTTGTCTTAAAGTGCTTTGGTATTAATATAGCCACACCAACTCACTTATGCATACTATTTGTATGGTAAATATTTTGCTGTTTTTTAAAAAAAACTTTTAATCTATCTGTGTTTTTATAAAGTGCATCCCTTAGAGAGCATATAGCTAGGTCTAACTTTTTCATTTAGTTTGACAATGTTGGCCTTTTATTTGGTATGCTTAATCCATTTAAATCTAATGTAATTACTGATATGGTTGGTTTAAAGTCTATTATATTGTGATTTGTTTTCAATTTGGCCCTTCTATTTTTTATTCCTCTGTTGCTCCTTCCATGCTTCCTTTTGCATAACTTAAATACTTTTAATATCTCATTGTATTTATTAATTAGCTCTTTAGCTATACTCTTTATTACTATTATTTATTGACTTTTCTAGGGCTAGCAATATGCCTCCTTAACTTACTATTAATAATATTAAAAGTAATATTGTACCACTTTACACTTCATACCTGACACCTTTCCCACTTCGTATTTCACTCTTTTCACTTCATTTTTTTTTTTTTTTTTTTTAGAGACAGGATCTTGCTCTGTGACCTGGGCTAGAGTGCAGTGGTGTCATCATAGCTTAGTGCAACCTCAAACTCCTGGGCTCACTCAATCCTCCTGCCTCAAGTGTCCCAAGTAGCTGGGACTACAGGCACGCACCACCATGCCCAGCTACTTTTTCTATGTTTGTAGAGACGGGGTCTTGCTCTTGCTCAGGCTGGTCTCGAACTCCTGGCCTCCAGCAATCCTCCCGCCTCAAGCTCCCAAAGTGCTAAGATTATAGGTGTGAGCTACACACCCAGCTCCACTTCATATTTAATACTTCCCATTTCACAAATGTAGGAAACTTATAATAATATAATTCAATTTACTCATTTCTCCCCACCACATCCTTTTAGCTATTCTCTCTCTTAGTTCTACCTACATTACTAACCCCATCTAACAATGTTATTGTTTTTGTTTTAAACTATTAGCTGTCTTTTAATAATCAGGGAAGAAAAAGATAGTCATTTATATGTGCCCACATATTTATCATTTCTGATGCTTTTATTCTTTCTATAGTTCTGAGTTTCCATCTGCTATTATTTCCCTCCTGCCTATAGAAAATCTTTTAGCATTTCTTATACTAAAGTTCTAACAGCAATGAAGTTTCTCAGCTTTCATGTGTCTGAAATATCTTTATTTCACCTTCATTTGTGAAGGATCTCTTTACTAGATAGAGAATTCTAAGTTGATGGGTTTTTTTTCCTTTTGGTACTTAAAAGATGTTTTTCACCATTATATGGACTCCATTGTTTCTGAGAAGTTAACCATCATTCTTAATGTTGTTTCTCTGTATATATTAACAATTTGTCTTTTTTTTCCTCTTACTATTTTCAAAGTTTTTGTTTCTTTGGTTCTCAGCAGTTTGACTATAATGTGCCTAGATGTGGTTTTCTTTTTATTATTCTGCTTTAGGATAACAGAGCTTTTCATGTCCAAAAGTCAATACTTTTCAAGAAGTTTGGGAAAATTTTGGTAATTATTTCCTCAAAAATTTTTTATGTCCTATTCTTACTCTCTCCTTCTGGGACTCCAATTACATATGTGTTAGACTTAAGCTGTATTCATATTTAATATTTTTATATTCTTCAGGGTTCACTGACTCTTTTTTGCCATCTCCAGTCTGCTATGGTTTGGATATTTGTCTCCTCCAAAACTTATGTTGAAATTGAATCCCTATTGTAGCAGTACTGAGAAGTGAGGCCTTTAAGAGGTTATTGGGTCATGAGGACTCTACCGGCATGAATGGATTAATCTACTCATGGATTAATGGGTTATCATGAGAGTTGAACTCGTAGCTTTATAAGAAGAGGAAGAGACTTGAGCCAGCATGCTCAGTCCCCTCACTATGTGATGCCCTGTGCCACCTCAGGACTTTGCAGAGACTTCCCACCAGCAAAAAGGTCCTCATGAGAAGTGGCCCTTGACCTTGGACTTCTCAGCCTCTATAACTGTAATAAATAAATTCCTTTTTTAAAATAAATTGCCCAGTTTCTTGTATTCTGTTGTAAGCAACAGAAAACAAAGACACCCATCCAGTGAATTTTTAATTTTAGTTATTGAAATTTTTAGTTCTAAAATTTCCATTTAGCTCCTTTTAGTAGTTTCCATTTCTCTGCTGAGATGCCATATCTGGTTACTCATTAAGATCATGTTTTTCTTTAAGTGTTTGGATACTTTTATAATAGCTGCTTTAAAGTAGTATTTGTCTTTAATGTTTAGTATTTGTCTGCTAAATCTAACATCTAGACCATCTCAGGGTCAGTTTTTTTTTACTCCTTGTTGACAGCGGGTCACATTTTTTCCTGTTCTTTTTTTTTATATGTCTATTAATTTTAATTTTATACTGGATGTTTTGGTGATTATCAATTAAGGACACCTTTTACACTCTGCCAGCTTTTCACTCTACAACGTTGCTTGCAAAGTCTTCAACCCTGGTGCTGCAATCATTTCTCAGCTGAAATCTCTTCACATATCTGGCTATACTACCCTTTACCCTTTCTATTTTCTACTGACTCCCTAATTATTTGTATAAATTCATTGCAAAGGCTAACTAATATATTATAGTTGGAAGGAACTACAGGCTTTGGAGCCAGATAGACCTGAATTTTCATCTTCATTTTAACACTTAATAGCTAGGATGTCTTGGGCAAGTTATAAAATCTGTCTCAGTTTGTCTACCTTTAAAATAATCACTAAAGATCTCCATCTTGTTAGGATTTTATAAACACTAAAGATGACATATATAAAGCATATAGCACATAGTAAATACTCAATAAATTGTACCTGCTATTATTAAGTAGTGATACACCTGGTTCAAGTTTTCTACACCCCATAAGGATTCACTGTTTGACTCAACAATGCATCCATTAGCCCATTGACTCCCTTGACTCCAACAACCTACACATACGCTTCGCTCCTACCTGATCCCATGCCCATATTTAGAACCTGTCATCATGTGGAGGTACACCACTTTAGAAACTTTAAACATCAATATTCCAAACTTTCATCACAAATTCTCCCCTTTCCTTTGTTATCTTTTTGTCCTCAAACTTATTGAGCAGTTACTTCCTGTTGGGCCTATCAAAATGAATGTGATCAATCCCTCTTCTCATAAAGTTCAGAGTGTAGTGTAAAGGACAGGCAAGTAGGCATACAATCCTAAAATCATGGTTACCATAGGTTATTGAACAGAACACAGGATAGATGTGTAACCTGCCTTGGAGCTCAGGCTTCCTGGAGGAGCTATTGCCTTAGATAATTTAGAAAGAATAAGTAAGATTGAACCAAATGGAGGAGAGAAAGCACAGAGGACAGCAACCCCAGAGGCTAGATGAAGCCTGCCTTGTTGAGTCCAGTTAGAGCACAGAGTATAAGAGGATACAGAAGAAAGCCTCATCACAAGAATGTTTGCAAGGACATTTGCCAAAGTTCCAAGTAATGATTATCTGAACCATGGAAATAAGTGGAAATATTCAAGAGATATTTACGAGGCAGAATTGAGAGACTTGGTGACTAGACATTGGTGAAAGAGAAGATGTCAGCAAGATTTCTGGCTTAAGTGACTTGTTGGATGGTGAAACCAGTTACTAAGAGCACACATAGGAACAGATTTTGTGGGGGAAGATGATAAGCTCAGGGTTGGGTCCGAGGTATCAATGGGACAACAAGATGGAGATGTACTGTAGGTAGTTGGATAAATAGGTCTGATGCTTAGAAGAGAAGCCTGGGTTAGAGAGAGGGGTTTAACAGTTAAAGCAAAGAGATGGTGAATAAGGCCATGGGTGGGTGAGATTTCTCAGGGATGAGAAGATATTAAGAATGGAACACTAAAGTTTGATCTGCAGACATATATTTGAGAGTCAACGAATATTGCTAGGGATTTTACAGTCTCAAGAGATGACAGTAGGCCAGGCGCGGTGGCTCATGCCTGTAATCCTAGCACTCTGGGAGGCCGAGGCAGGAGGATCGTTTGAGCTCAGGAGTTCGAAACCAGCCTGAGCAAGAGCGAGACCCCATCTCTACTAAAAATAGAAAGAAATTAATCGGACAACTAAAAATATATAGAAAAAGTAGCCGGGCATGGTGGCGCATGCCTGTAGTCCCAGCTACTCGGGAGGCTGAGGCAGGAGGATTGCCTGAGCCCAGGAGTTCGAGGTTGCTGTGAGCTAGGCTAATGCCATGGCACTCTAGCCCGGGGAAAAGAGTGAGACTCTGTCTCAAAAAAAAAAAAAAAAAAAAAAAGAGATGACCGTAGCTCCTTCCTTCCCACCTCCCAGCTCCTCACCAGAAGTGGCCAGGTGCAGATCCTCCAGCAGGAAGAGAAGGGAGTCTTTAGAATCCTGGTGATGCCCAGACCACAGGCTGGCTTGGGCTTGGCCCTGGACCCCTCTACTCAGCAGGAGACGGAGGTGGGTGGAGCTGAAGACAGGGTGGATGGCGCTGTATATGTAAGGGTGGCTTGGCTCCACTAGCACCTCCACAAAGGCTGACTTCCCTGTTGCTGCCTCTCCAGCCAGCAGCACAGGCTGTCCCGCTGACAGAAGCAGGTCCACTGCATAAAAGAGCCGTTCAGTCTGCACAACAGAAGCAGGGCTTACTGTGGCAGCTCTGGTGTAGGACAGTCGAAAATAAAGGTTTAGGGGACTTGTCTTAGAGCTGTACTTAGAAAATACTTCATGTATTCTTGTGATTGTGAAAACTTATCAAAGAAAGGGAGCAGGTGGGCCTCAGTGGAGCTTTGGACATAGATTATCCCTAGCATAGCTCCTTAAATTCCAAACCCAGCTCCTGCCCCACTGTCCTCACACCTGAGTAGAAGGGTGGAAAGTGCCCAGAGTCCCTTTCACGTGGTTGCTCAGGTAGTGCCCAGTGAAGGGGGCCAGTGTCCCATCTTCGGGGCTTACGTGTAGATCAAACACCAAGGCTGACGGTGGTGGCTCAGGGTAGTTGGAGAGGCAGCTAATGGAACCCCTCATGAAGGTATCAAAGACGGGCCAGAGCCTGCTCAGATGGACACACAGGCAAAAGTGTTAGACAGTTACAACATTTCAATTTGTGAGACACTCACACACTCCACCATACCCCAACAGTGATGTCACATGGGTTTTTATTTTTTTTTTGAGACAGAGTCTCACTCTTTTGCCCGGGCTAGAGTGAGTGCCGTGGCATCAGCCTAGCTCACAGCAACCTCAAACTCCTGGGCTCAAGTGATCCTTCTGCCTCAGCCTCCTGAGTAGCTGGGACTACAGGCATGCGCCACCATGCCCGGCTAATTTTTTCTATATATTTATTTGTCTGATTAATTTCTTTCTATTTTTAGTAGAGACGGGGTCTCGCTCTTGCTCAGGCTGGTTTCGAACTCCTGAGCTCAAGCAATCCGCCCACCTCGGCCCCCCAGAGTGCTAGGATTACAAGTGTGAGCCACCGCGCCCGGCCATCACATGGGTTTTGACTTCCATGGGCCAGTCCATCTCAGCCCTCTGCATCCCCCATCCCCCATCCCTGTAGGCACCTGGAGGGAAGGTGGGCTCCAAAGCCCCAGATCAGGGCAAACAGAAAACTGCTGACAGCCAGCAAGTGTTCCCTGTGCTTATTCGATACGTCATTGCTGTCAGCCTGGGACTGGTTCAGAGAGCCGCTTTTTGAAGACTTGATGCTTTGGGACACAGGATCGCTAACGCTGAGGTCTTCTGCAAAGGTCATCATGGCCAGGATAGGAGTCCCAGTAGAAAAAGTAGGACGGGGGAGTGGAGGAAAAAGTAGAGGTTAACTATATTATTTCTCTTCACTTTTAGTCCCCCTGACCCAGCTCTACCCAGACTCCAGCTATACCCTAGCCACTCTCAAAGTCCCATCTCTCTCAAATCAGCCCGTCCCTCTCCTCACCTGGGCCACGTGCCTTCTTCTCCTCTAGATGCAGGTGGGGGTCAAGCAGAGCACGCAAGATGCGGGCCAGGCTGGTGACTTCTGCCACACCTGGGCAAACAGCCTGCTGCCCATGTACCTGCAGCACAGAGCTGGCACCCTGGCGGGCAAGGAATCGGAACGTGGCAGGCACCAGAACTTCAGCTAGGCGGTTGAGCTCAGTGATTGTCTGTTGCTGCAGGCGGTACTCATGGGGCAGGGATGCCATCAGGACACTAAGCATACACTGCCAAGTCTGCTCCCCACCACACCAGACTAGGGCACAACAGCCCACCACTGTGGGAGACATACCTGTTGCATCTGCCACTTCCATCAAGAGAAAGGTACCTGGGGGTCGTGCTATCTGCTGTCCATTGGGGAGAGTAAGCTGGGGGAGCTCACTCAGGAGGCAAGTGATGAAGTCCAGCCAAGCAGCATTAGAGGCCCCATCACATATTATCCAGTGCTGGATCCCCACTGATTCCTCCTTCTGCCCTTTTGGCCCCATGCTGTTACACTGACTGGCTGCATGAAGAACCCTGGGGAAGACACCATGGTGCCAGCAGGGGCCCTCTAGCCATCCCAGGAACTCCTGGGGGCTGAGGACACTGGGGTACAGGTGGGTAATTTCTGCAGGCTGGTAGCCATGGGTTGAGGTGGCCTCCATGGCTGCCAGCCGATTCTGGATCTTAAATAAGCTGTGCCAACAAGTGGTCTTGCCGCTGCCTGCAGGGCCCAGGAGCAGAATGCCTGATGTCCGGCATAGGGCCTGGCTCAGCTGTTCCAGGGACCCCAAAATGTCAGGGCTAGGATGCAGGCCTACCTGCCTCAGTTCCTCCACCATTAGTGGCTTCAGCAGCCTGTGGGTCATAGGCTCTGCCAGCACTTGGCTGGCACTAGGGAAAAGCCCACAGAGCAGCTCTCGGAGGTTGTGCAGGCGGAGCCCACTGAGGATGCTGAACAGTGGTGAGCGCAACAGGGCACGCAGTAGGGCAGCCTCCTCAAGGGCAGCCTGGCTGCGGGGCTGCTGAGTCTTGGGTTCCCCCTTGGTCTCATTTAGTGTCTGTATTGTGTCTTGTAGTATCTGCTTGAGCAGTGGTAAGCGGCAGGGCAGGGGCCCAGACACCAGCTCACGCTCTAGGAAGAAGAATTTGGATAGGCGGGTAGCCATGCGGGAGGCATCTCGTATCCCTGCACCTAGCAGGGTCAGCTCTGCCACTTGCTGGAGATCAGGCAGTGCCAATGCCACAGGCCGCAGTAGCAAGTGCAGGTTGGCAGGCACAGCAGGGCTCAGGGCACGCAGTGTCAGGAGACAGCCATAGCCAAGGCGCATAGACACGTGATGTTTCTCAAAGAAGCCACTGCCAAGGAGCTGGGGCTGGGTGGGGTCTGTGGTACTGGTGGTCCGGGAAGCCTCCTGATACAGTGGGGCATAGAGGTGGTGCACTTCAGCCAGACGCTGGCCCAAGGCAGAGAGCAAGCCAGAGGGCAGGTGCTGAGCTGCATCCAGCAGCAGCCAGGCACCACCCTGCAGGGCACCATTCAGGTAGTTGCTCAGGCACTGGGCTTCTATCTGAGATGACCAGGGCATCATCACCAGCTGGCGGCCCAGGGCCCGTGCCAAGTTTTTTACCGTAGCAACCTTGCCCACACCATCAGGGCCCAGGAGGGTCCCACAGGCCACTTCCTCCAGGGCCAATAACAGCACCAGGGCTGTTCGCTCTGGCAGCAGGCTGGGTAGAGGCCCCAGTCTGGGACCCAGGTACTCATAATTGTACAGGAAGGACCGGCCCAGTACATCTACCCAGCATGCAGCTGGTGCCAGAGAAGGCTCAGTAGATGCAATAGCCTTGAGACTCTGCAGGGGGCTTTGGGGGATCATGTGAGGTGAACCCAGATGATACTTGAGTTGGCGGACCCAGTGGAAGTCTGTCAGATCACTGACCTGGTGCTGCTCCAGCAACTGTGCTATATCCCGGTGAGTCATTGCCATGACCAGCAGGGCACTGAGCAGGCTGGCCTGGCGAACAGAGGGAAGGGGCTGCCCACCCTGGGAGCCCCTCTGGGCCCGTACAAAATATACCAGTACCTCAAGCTTGCGCGTATGCATGGGGACCATGGCTGGAGTTCCCCCCTTAAGCAGAGTCTCCTCCATCTCAGCCCGCCACACCACCTCCTCTGCCACCAGCACACACTGCCATGGGAAGGCCTCGACTAAATCCAGCCAGTGGTAGCCATATAGTTGTGGGGGCAACTGGCTTTGCTTGAAGGCTTCACCTAGGGATGGCCCCTGGGCAAGGCGGGCAGCCACACAGTTCTGCAGCATGTGCACCAATGCCAAGCGCAGACACTGCTCCAGAGAGGCCAGCCACTTAGGGAGATCTGGATGCAGAGGAAGGGGCTCCTGCAGCTCCACTACCTCCCCACCCACCCCTAGCACTGCAAGTGCCTCCACCTGAGTCTGTGTGCTGGGGCTTGACGCCTGGTCATCCCTGTTTTTCTCATCAGTTGAGCAGGACTTGAAATTCACAGCATGCACGTGAGGAAAGCAGCGTTGTACCCACAGCTTGGCCTCACATGACTCCAGCGGGGCAGCCAGCAGGGCTACCAGCTCACTGTCACTGAGGAAGAAGAGGCGGGGGAAGTAAGCACACACCCCATAAAGCACACTCTCCAAAGCCATGATGATACCCTCCAGCTCCACTGATCCTGCTTGCAGTAGTTGTTGCAGCTGCTGGCCTTGGAAGTAAGGGCTCCTCTTGGCACTGGGTACTATAAGTGACAGAACCATGGGGTCAGCTACAGAGATGCGCATCAGGGTTCGATACTGATCATCCATGGCCTTGAAACGAGAGTTCTGTGGCAAGAGAAAGGTAAAAGTGAGGACAAATATGAAGTGACAGCTCCCCCTCTCACCCTGAGCCCCACTTTTCAAAAGCCCATCTTTCCCACTCTGCCTCAGCCCCCTCCTTCCCTACCAGGTCAGCACTAGGAAACTGGATCTTCATCTCATGCAGAGCTTTATTCAGAAAAATCCACTTCTGCTGGAAAGTTACCCATACCTCCAGCAGGGCACCTGTATAAAAGCCAGAGGAACACTGGTGGGAGACACACAAGGTGTTAGCTTCTGCAAGGGGGTCCAGCCTGCTCCTGACCTCTCTGGTGTTCCACCAGGCCAACCAAAATACTCTACTCAGCAGGACCCAGGGACTTTACTTTGGGGAGATAAAACTCTTACTGTGAATAAAGACCTGGTCACCTCATCCCAAGAAATAGGTCCTGAAGTAGGTCCTCACTCTGTCCTTCATATCTTCCCCCACCTAACCTCTACCTCTTGCCCCTATCATGCTGGGCCATTCTGCCTCAGGTCCCACCTGTCATCCCAGCTAGAGGCCTACACTCACCCAGGCCATGCATGATGGTCACCCATTCCAGAGATGTTTTGTATAAGTCTCCTGACTTCTGGATGGCCATGATCTTGAATAACACCTGAAGACTTTCCTGGATGGAATCCTGCAGGCTGCTGTAGTCTAAGGAAGAAAAAGCTGAGCTGGTAGGCAGATAGGGCAAGGGCAGGTACTGAAGCAGAGAAGAGCAGACCAGGCGACCTTCCAGGAGAGGCAGTTACAGAGAACTTGGTACTCTTTCTATTTCAAGGATTTCATTGGCCAATACAGTAGAACCAGTAGAGCACTGGGGTCTCAAAATAGGAAGAGGAGAAACTTCCCCTTCCCCAGGCACTGTGGGAAGACTCCAGGCCAGCTGATTTCCCTGGCTAGATACTATGGGTATCCACCTAGTCCCTTGGAAGTTCTTTGAAGAACTAGAGCCTCCAACCTGGGAAGAGGGCTCAATGGCTCCAAGTCCCTATATAATATTATATTTCTATAGCAAGAATGCCCATTCTGGCATGAAAGGGGTCCTGGTAGAAAAGCCGGGATCAAAACTTTCTCTCATAGCCTTAGCATTTGGCTCCCTGGTACTGCTTAAAGATTTATGCCATCATGCCATGACAGAAGTGAGGTAAGGACACTAACTGGGGTGAAAATGGGAGAAGAATTGAGAAAGGAGGTTGAGTCAGACAGATGGAGGATTCTCCAAACACCCCTGTTGGGGAGAAAATACTCAGTGTCCTGCTCTCAGAGTGAAAGAACTTATACTGTGCTCTCTAGAGAAAACATTATAGGTGAAATATTTTTAGCACCTCTGTCTATCCCCTTTACTTGCTCCTCCCCATGTGAGGAGGTAAAAAGGCCCATCTCTTGTGCTCTAAGGGACATGAGGCAGGCCATAATCCTCCACGCAGCTACCTGAGTAAATGCACTTCAACTTCCCTCTGTATATCCCTGGAGATCTCAGGTTCTCAATTGATTTGGGGTAGGTTGTGAAAAGACAGTGTGAAAACTCACTTGACTTAGATCTAAGCTGTGTTTGTCAACACAGTACATAAAAAACACACAGTTTCTTGGGAGTAATAGTTCTGATATTATACTTTCATTTTTATGTATCTCCTTGTTCTCATTTGGTTAATAATCTAAACAGGAGAATTAATGATTAGTTGCTATGCTCAACCTTACAATGATCTGTCTTCCTGGGGTAGAAATTAAATACACAAGAAGTTCCATCATCTCAGGCTCATTTGAGTGAAAGAAGTCACCAGCCTCATGGTGTGTGGCCACCACAAAGATGTGGTCCTTGCTCACCATGCCTGGAGTTAATAGGGAAAAAAAGCCTGGCACAGAGAAAGGATAGAATCTGTAGGGAGAAACCCCAACCATACATGCGCTTGGTGCAAATGCCAGCTTAGAGAGAGAAGGGAAAACTGGAAGGGAGAAAAGGTGGTGGGAAGGGCTGTGAGCTCAAGTGAAGACTGGGAGGACCCACACTCGTGTCTGACGTTATGCTCAGAGACAGCCCAAGTCCCAGACTATGCAGAGCCTGTACTCTACTGTGAATTTTTATTTATTACTTTTAGTAGCAGAGGAATTTAAAGATGATGGAGAAAAGTGGTGGAGACCAAGTAGAACTGCAGTCCCCAACCCTCAGGCCACGGACCAGTACCAGTACTGGAATCAGACTGTGCAGCAGGAGGTGAGCGGTGAGCAAAGCTCCATCTGTATTTATAGCTGTTCCCCATCACTTGCATCACCGCCTGAGCTCTGCCTCCTATCAGATCAGCAGTGACATTGGTTGCAGGAAAAAAAGCTCAGGGCTCCTACTGATTCTGCATTATGGTGAGTTGTATAATTATTTCATTATATATTACAATGTAATAATAATAGAAATAAAGTGCACAATAAATATAATCGTCTTGAATCATCTCAAAACCACCACCACCACCCCCCACCTCGGTCCATGGAAAAATTGTCTTCCATGAAACCAGTCTCTGGTGCCAAAAAAGTTGGGGACCACTGAAGTATTAATAGAAGTAGATCTGCAAAATGTGGAACCAGGGTCAGAGATGGGCAAAAGGATTAGCATAAAATATGTTCAGAAACATTTGTACCCCTGTAATACGCTGAAATTTAAAAAATAAATAAATAAATAAAATAAAATAAAAATAAACCAATGGATCAATGTTTCCCCCCCAAAAAATGTGCTCAGGACAAAAGTAGGAAGAGAATCTCCTTTGGATCTTGGTGCAAATGTTAACTGCAGAAATCCAGCCTTTCTATCAGTCAGCACCAAAACTTATGAGTTCTTATGAAGAAAGATATGAACAAGGAGGCTGGGTATGTTACCAATGTCCTGAAAATAGCTCGAAAAGGCGTCCCTGGTCAAATACTGGACACGGAGAAGTGATAAGAATAAAGAGTTTGGGTGATGAGGAACATCCATGTTAGAACAGGAAGGACATAAATTCTCCTCCATGCAGAAGTTGGACCAGTTACATGTTTTCCCTAGTTGGACTCCTACATAGCTCAAGTCTACCCACTTTTCCCTTTCTCTATTGCTACCATCCTAGTCTAGGCCACTACTACTTTTTACCTGGGTTATATCAATAAATCATCTGTTAACTGATCTTCCAGTTTCCATTCTTTGCCACCCTTCAATCCATTCTCTATGTTGAAACTACAGTGACATTGTTAAACTAAAATCTGATCATGTCACTTCCCCACAAAAAATACTTTAGTAGCTCTCTATTGTTTTCATGTTATGTGAGTAAATTCTTAATGTGGCCCCCAAGACTCTGCATGATCTGACCTTTCCAGTTCCATCAGTCCCATACTCTCCTCTATTATCCTTTGGGCTCCAGAATTAGAAGCTCTTTTCGTGAATGCTACACATTCTTGCCTTAAAATATACTGAATAATGCCAAAAATTCAACTGAAACTCACAGGTCTCAAACTATTCTTTAGAAGACCCAAACATTTTTGCTTCTACTAGTTGAACTGTATGCTTGCCAAGAGTCAGAGTGTGTTTGCAAATCTATTTCAAGTTATAATTTTAATTACAGAATTAATCTAATATTGTGTTAACCACTATCATATGGGTGGGAAAAGAGTTGCTGTTGCTATGGAAACTATGCAAGGCTTCAGTAAAGGCAAGCTGATAAAAACATTTGTATCTGTACCCGCTTTGGGCAAAAAGGTTTCATACTTATAATGAAAAGACTCCTGCTTTCTTACGTGTGTTTTAGTACAAACTGTACCCACTGCTTTCTTTCCCAAAGTT
>NW_012150174.1:13089285-13099085 GCF_000956105.1 Propithecus coquereli
TTAGTACAAACTGTACCCACTGCTTTCTTTCCCAAAGTTGTGCTATCCTGTAAATTGGGCAAAGTCTAGCTGCTTTCTCTGAGAGAATACATGCATTTGTATCTGTATCTGCATTAGCAATAAAGGTTTCATACTTATAAAAAAAAAAAACATGCTATTGGATATAGGCAAGTTAATTTTTAAAAATCAGGAAATTATAATAAAAATCTAGAAAAGTTCTGGACTCAGGTAACCTTTACAAGTGTCTTTATGTTGCTGCCTCACTTTACAGAAAATGAAAGTAGAAACAGTAGACAATACATTAATGTAAGAAAGTCAGTGAGGAACTATCAGTGGGTGTCCTTAGGTTAAAAGGTTAATAAATAAATAAAGGTACATGTATATGTTTTAAGCTAAATGCACATGTATATTTTTAAGCTAACAAAGTACATGTACATTATTAGTAAATAAATATGCCTATATATGTTTAAACTATGTATACGTCATATTTTGTGGTTTCTCTATTTAACTAACTTTTTGGATTAACTGGGTTCCAACTGTGTTAGATAAGAGAATTTCTCCTCTACTAGCAATTCCTCAACTACATTATCTTGGATGCTTGTACTTGTGCTGTTCCCTGTATCTGGCATGCCCTTCTCACCTTGCAGATTTGGCAAACTCCTTCTCCTTCAAAAGTCATCATGACACTTCTGCCTAAGGGAAGACTTCTCTGATTATCTCTGGTTCTTTGAGCTGGTCCTCTCTCTGAGGTTCTACTGCCCTCAGTAAGGTGCTCCATCACGCACCTATCCCTGTACTATTGTCTGCCTCTCACTGGACTAGGAGTTCCTGAGGGACAAGGCTGCTGTCTGTAAATCTCAGGGTCTCTTGTATTTGGCACAGAGTAGGCAGGTGATTTTGATGAGGGAAAGAATAAAAGAATGAATGAATGAATGAGGCATAAAATCAGATAGCAGCGTACAATATAGACGACAGAGCATTGACAGGTGGAGAGAAGTGACTGTGAGGAATTTCTGAGTACAATCAGAAAGGGAAGGACCTCTACTGAAGGAGCCAGGCATTGGGTGGAGAGAGCGAGGTGTGTAGGGGGTTCCCAAGGAGATAAAGATGGTATAATAGCTACATGGAAGATACCGTCTCAGAACAGACCAATGTCTCAGGCTGCCCAGTACGTACGGTGCCAGAGAGAGAAGCCAGATCTGGCAGGGCTTGATGGATATGGTGGATGAAAATGGCCCCAAGGAGGGGACATTCACTGGGTCACAAGGGCTGGGTCTCACCTGAGAGGATGAAGGTGCCACTGTCCTTGCCCACTACCTCCCACTGGGGGCTGCAGAGCATGTGCCTCTTGGAACGCTCTGAGACTGGTGGCTCATAGGGGACATGCAGGATGAAGTTGAGCAGGCGCAGCTGGCGAACTTCCCAACACTGCTGTAGCTTCTGTAGGGACTCTTGAGCGTGAATTCGGTCGTTTTCGTACTGCCAGACCTGGAACAGCTGGGTCTCAGGAAACAGGACTGCATAATAATGGCTTAGGGGATAGCCTTGGAGCTAAGACTTGGGGATTGGGTCTGAGGCAGAACTCAAAGGGCAGCGCTCAGGGGAGTAGAGGTCTCAGAAACGAAGTGGGAGTGGGACCATCAGGCTTCAAAGATAGGCCGTGGGCAGCATCTAACTACTTAGACCCATGGGCACTGCCTTGAAACCCACTGTTTTGCAAGGCTCCACTTGGGCAGACAATACTTCAATCAGCTTGTGCTCTTTGGAGCCAAGGGTAAGTTTTGGGGGACATCTGCTGTTCTGTAGACCCACAACTTTGGGGTTGACACCCACTTCCTTCCCTGGTTGGGGGGAGACATATTCTCAGTCACAGTGTCTGGAACCACCCATGAGATCCCCATCTGAAGGAAACTGTTCCTACCCTCCAGTCAGGTCAGCAATCTCAATCCCCACTCACGTACATACCAACATCTATTGCCCCCTTGTCTCAAGGGGCTTCTGGGCCTTAACTGGCTTTATTGCAGGTCCTGATCTCAGACCTCCCTCCCTCCCTCTCTCTCTCTCACCCTCTCTCCCTCCTGTGGGCCCCACCTGGTTGATTCGATCTGCAAACTCCAGCAGTGGACAAGTGAGCAGCTGGCCCAGTGTTAAGAGTTCTATGTTGCGGAGACAGCCCAGCCCTAAGGCTGTAGGTAGAGGAGACAACAAGTCAGAGCAACACCCAGTATATGGCAGAGTCTAGCCCATATCCCAGAGCCCAGTCCTACCCTAAGCCCCTAAGCCCAGAGCCCAGATTCAAGACCCAGAGCCCAGCCCAACCCAGCTTAGACCCCAGACAGCGGATTTCAGGAAGCAACATAGAGAGCCAAGAGCTTAGAACCCAAGGTCCAGAGCACAACTCAGAGCCCAGAGCTAAGACTCCAGCCTGAGCCCAGCCACCATCAGCAGAGAGGACCCCACATGGCATTGAGGGAGGTTAGAAAGTTTTGTCCCTGTGAGGGAAAAGAGGTTGTAATACCTAGGAAAGGGTAGGGAGCAACTTAGGGAGGAAAGATGTTTCCAGCAGGAGCAGCAGGGAACTGAGTTGTTGCATTGCTCTAACCCCTACATTCTTCTTTTCCCCACCCTTCTGACAATAACCAAACACACCTCGCAAAAGGGATTGGCAGTTCAGATTCTGCAGCCGGAGGCTGCCCAGCTTGGTGAGCAAGGGCAGGTAGCTGCGAAACTCCTCCAGCGTATGCATGCAGCATTGCAGCACCGGGCTGTGTAGCCCCAGGGTCACGCACATCCGTGCTGCCTCTGTCAGCCAGCCATCTGTCTTCTCCTGGGCCATAGCCAGACTGAACTGCAGGAGAAGGGCTCTCTGTCAGCTTGAGACCCTTCCCCACTCCCACCGCTGCAGTCCTCCACTCCCAGGAAAGAGCTCCAAGTGATGGTGTTGGTACCTTGGCAAAAGCCATGCACTTCCACTCGCTGATGTTTTCAGAGATGACTCGGTACAGGTGCCAGATGCGTTGCTGCTGCACAATAGGACGGGTCCCACAGATAGGCAGAGGCACAGGACTCTCATCCCCTGTGGAATAGGCCTGGCTGAGACCTATTTGGGGTAAGGGGGTGGGAGCTGGGGGAATGGTCAGTCAAGAGGCCACGATGACAGAAAGGAAGGTCTGGAAAGTGATGGCAGGGGCAGAGTTCCAAATTGCTCAGTTCAACAGTGGAGGTGGGCTCAATCCAAGGAACAGTATTTCAAGGAAAGAATATCTAGGAAAACATGATGACAGTGAAAGGGAAGGGTTCCTCTTCTATTAGTCTCCATCTCACTTACTACATGCTGGCCACACCGGACTCTTTAATCAGATACACCAGACATGCTCCCTCCTGCTAAGGGCCTTTGCAGTCATAGTTCATTCTTCCTTCAGAGAACCACAGGGCTCATGCCCTCACCAACTTCAAGTCCTTGCTCAAACAGCATCTTGTTAATGAGGCCTATGGAGATGCAGACTATCCTACTAAAGACTGCCATCTATCCTCCCAGGCACTCTCAACGCCTCTTCCCTGCTCAGTTTTTTTTTTTTTTCTATGCCATTTATCATTTTCTACATAGTTATATTTTATTTATTCTTTATTGTCTTTCTCCCCCAGGTAGAATGTTGGGTCCATTAGGGAAAGGGTTTTGTCATTTGTTCATTGATGTACCTCAAACCTGGTACACCGTAGGCACTCGACAAATATGTGTTGAATGAATGAATGAGTGAATGAACTGTCAGCCCAAGAGAAAGTTCAGTGAGATGAAGATGATAAAAGATCTGGCCCACACAGAGGGCCATAAGAGATAAATGGTGACGCTCCCTGTTGTGTTTGCCTTTGGCAATTATTCCCTCCTTCATCTCACAAGTTACTGTATTTGTTCTTAACCAATTATTTATAATAACTTGTGAGATATGTATCAAAAGTAATTTGTAATTAATAGTACTTATAGTACTGAGGCTTGTGATTTACTTAAAAGACATCAGACCACAGTCAAGGCTATTGCTGTAAGATTGTCATTCTTAGTCACTTGAATTCCAGCCCACTTTCTTGAGTGGGAGAAAAGGCGATAGCGTTATATGCAAATGCTGGGAATCATGCATCTTACCCGTGCAAACATCATCCATCATAGAGATCTTAGAATATTAAAAAAATGGGAATCTCTAGGCTATCAGAGCTCTGATCTGACAAAAAATAAAATAACAGTAAATCTATACTCTTCCCATCTTTCTTTTTCTAAACTCAAAAGATTTGCCTAGAGACACATATTATCTTTGATAGCAGTTGTCTGAACATCAAATCTTGGAAAAATAAACAACTTCTCTATAAGAAAGAACAGACACGATATCTCCAAACACATGAAAAGATAAAGACAAACTTGGGGATTAAGAGCAAACGTCCTTTGATGGACATTTTGTGGTATCTACTTGGCAATTTTCATTGCATTTTTAAACGTTTTATCTGTAAATGATTTCAAATTTTTAAAGTTGCAAGAAAAAAGACTAAAACAAGTACTTGACTACCTTTTATCTAGATTGACCTTTTGTTAACATTTTACCCATTTGCTTTATTGTTTGTGCTCACGTGCTCTATGTGTATATGTGGGCGTGTGCATACACACACAAATACACTTTTTTCCCTAAACTATTTAAGGGCACGTTACATAAATGACGGCCCTTTACCTCCAAATTACTCAAGTGTGTATTTCCTAAGAATAGGGATGTTCTCTTACATTGCCACAGTACAATTACTAACTTCCTACATTACACTGATACAATACTCTACTGTCCATATTCCAGTTTTATAATAATGCCCTATATAGCATTTTCCCCCCTTAAGTACAGCGTCCAGTCTAGGGTGAAGTACTGCGCTCACTTGTCATGTCTTTTTGCTTCTTTTAATCTAGAACATTCCCACAGCCTTTCTTTGTCTTTTGTAACAGACATTTTTAAAGTATACAGTCTTCTTTTGCCTTTTGTTAATAGTTTCTTATGTTTTTATGATTTTTTAAAAATGATGTTATTCATTCTCGGCTGAACTATCACATAGGTGATGTTGTATCCTCCTCCAGGTATCACATCTGGAGGCACATGATGTCCATATGTTTTTCACTGGCGATGTTAATTTTGATCACCTGGTCAAATTATTGTCCAATTTCTCCACTAACTAATTGCTATTTCTTTTTTCTTCCTTTGCAATGAATAAGTAGTCTCTGAGAGAAACTCTCTAAGACAGTGCAAATATTCTGCTCGTCAACTTTGTCCAGATTTGGCATCCATTGATGATCCTTACCTGATCTGATATCTACACCATCATGGTGGCAAAATAATGATTATTCCACTTTAGCCCTCCGTCCACATTTACCAATTGGATCTTGGCATTCTACTGTAAGCACAAGTTCTCACTTCTCCCTCATTGATTTATCTATTTATTTTTACTATAGATGATAAATTTTTTTTCAATAGTTTAGAATTTATTACTGTACTTTGGTGCTCAAATTGGCTTGCATTTGGCCAGTTGGCATCCCTTCTGTATAACCCTTCTGTGACATTCTCCTGGCACTTTTTTTTTTTAAATTTAACACTTCCTGACTCTCTAGCATAAAAAGGTACTCGAGGTTCCTGCCACAGCTCTGGAATCATCCATTTCTCTGAGGAGCTGTGGTTCTTTTTAGTGGGAAATGGTATTAGAAACTAAGATCTGAGCATAATGTGGCTTCTTGCTTCTTTGTATCTTTGCTTCTGTGCTCTTCAGCAGATACAGCTAGGAAACATATGCCTGAGTACATACATATAAACATATACTTACATGCATACACATGTGCAAATAAGCATGAATGCATATACAATATGTGTGTGTTTTAAAATGCAATGGAAAATCTAGAGTAGATACCATAGAAAATGGAAGTTTATAGGATCATAATTTTTTTTCCAGAACTCAGAGAAAAAGAATAAAGGAATAATGATGATAAAAGAAATTAATGAGAGATCCAGTAAATCCTTAAGAATTCTTTTTGTTTTTTTAATATAGATTTGTTCAGAACCTGAACACATAAGAATTCTGTAAGGAGACTAGAGCAAATATAAGAGCCATTACTAAACAACAGATAAACATATTACCTATAAAAAAAAAGCAGATTGATATCAGATTTGTTCACAATGCTGAATGTCAGAAGACAATGATCTAATATTTAAGTTTGAAGAAAAAATGTTATGACTTCAGAATTTAATATTTAGCTAAGCTGTGATACAAGGACATTATAAAGTCATTCTCAGCATATAAATAACTCAAAAATTTTAATACCTCCAACTCCCTTCTGAGAAAAAAAGGTACACAGGGAAACACTCTAGCCATTTAAGGAAAGAATGAAAATAAAGATGCGATTTTTTAAAAAAAATTAGTCGTTCGTAAATAAATCAGTAAACCTCATACGTCAAAACAGTTGTTAAAATGGTTATAAAACAAAGTGAATGCCAAAAGTAATGAGTAAAATAAATATAAACAATGGAAAATAAGGAGTCGTTATTAATTATCTGGATCTAAAATCCTGGATTATTTTAACAAAAACTGGGAGTTTGGTGAGGAGGAAGTAAAAGCAACGCTGTGGAGTTTCCTGGGCCTAGCGCCACAAGGCCTGAGCTCCTCTACTCTGCTTTTTCACAGATATCTTTAACCCTAGCGGGAGAAGTCAAGGTCTGTGGTCCATGTCAGCTAGAGTATGAGAGCCTCCCATACTCTGCCAAATAAAAAGTTCCTTGCTTGCGATGGTTCCAGAGCATCCTCCGCCTCACATCTAGACAAATGGGCCTGGGCTGGGGGATGCCCACAGGTAGAGACGGTAGTAGCTGGTCATTGGTGCAACTCAGAAACAAGGTGCCTTTCCAAGGGATATAAATGACTGCGTCTGAGAAAAAAAACTTGAGCCCACAAAGTTCTGTATGTGCAGAAGGGAACCAGCCTAGCTGCACCACTGTATGGAAGGGCTAAGACCAATAGCTCTACCCTGGTCTCTTCCTGTGTGCTAGTGAGGCCTCAGCAGCCTCCGCTACAGCACATAGGCTGGAGGCAGTGGCTACTGGAGCCTCAAGACCTATTCTTATCTGGGACTTGCTGCCTGGTATAGGACTGTGTTGAACAGGGCTACACAAAGGTGAAGTTCTACAACAAAGGCACCCTTACATTTCTCCTACACAGGATTTTAGCCCCTGACTCCATCACATTCTGATGGAACATCTGCTTATTTGTCTTCACTACCAGACCATGAGCTCCCAGTATCCCCACCCTAAACACAACATCTGACATAGTCAATAAATGATGATTTTTGCCTTGTAATTTTTGTTTGTAAAAGAGACCAATAAAGGCATGTGATTCCTGAGGCTTGCTTAGGGTCATACAGGACATAGAACCCTGAGTCCCAACCCTTATCTCAGCTGGAGGATCTATCTCACAGGGCAGGGGCAGAGATCCTCAGTACCAGTGAAGGTGGCATAGGCACGGTGCAATTCACTGATGTGGCTGACTGTGTTCTGGAACTGACGCTCCATGGAGATGAGCTGGCACTCAGTGCTTCTCTGCTCTTGCGTGGGGTCCATGAAGGGACCAGACAGGGCTTTCTCAAGCAGGCCTTCCAGCTCTGCCAATGCTGCTGCTATCATCTGCTGCAGCTTGGGCACGATGGAATGTTGCTTGCTGAGCAAGAACTCTGAGGCCTGGCTCTTCTCAAACTGAAATGCCTCCCACACATCCAGAAGCTGTGGGGCAAGCAGAGGGTAATGGAGTCCTTGTGGTTGTGCGGGAGGGGGACTGGGAGGGATGGGTGACTCCCTGAATTGTCCTCTCACCGAGATGTCCAGTGCCTCATTCTCAGCACTAAGGAGGTTACAGTGGTTGCGGATGAGTTCATGGAGTGACCGTATGTATTCCACTCGCTTCTCCAGGTGGATGTACTGTTCATTGGCCTCATCCAACTGCAGAGGTTACAGCATGAGAACAGCACCGCCACAACCCTGCATACCTCTGGAGGCCTATCCCCAAGGGGAACTCCCGCCTCTGGAGTGGAGGCTCCAGACCCAGCTGCAGCCTTTTAACCCACTGGGATCAGGGGCAATCTGGGATCAGATCCCCCTCTGACCCAGGTCTCTCTGAAGGTGGTCTAGTTCTTACCCACTGGACCACTACCCTGATAATAGGGCAACATATCCCTATCTGACTGACTGTCACAAAGAGCAGAATCACATCTCAAAGCAGGTCTCTATCTCCCTCCTCACATCAGGGCCTCCCCCGACATAAGGAAGCTGAGGGCCACGTGAACAGGGTGAGAATTAACAAGGGCAAATAACTTAGGTGAGCACAGTTGAAGAGCATCAAGCCCCCTTGGGAGCTCAGCAGAGACTTGAAGAGAGTGTGCTGAGATTTTGAGCAGGATGGGCCCTGAATAAGCTGGGGAAAATGGATGAGGGGAGTCTACCTTCTGGGAGCACTGCGCAATGGCATGAATGTCTGAGTTGATGGTTTGGAAGACCAGCGTGAAATCTGTGAGCTCTGTCATGAGCTGCTTACTGCGGCTCCAGCACTCGTTCTGCACCTGTGCAAGGATGTCCTTCTTCATCTTGTCCAGCTTGGATTCTGGAGACAAGAGAGTCAGGTGTTAGGGGATGCCCAAGAAAGAAAGGATGCTTGGGGCAGTGCGGTGGGTCCAGAGAGGGAGCGGGCTGAAGGGGACGCCAGACCATGAATTCATTCCTTCACGCATTAAACGCTTGCTGGATCCCTGCTCGGTGTCCACCCAGCTGTCATGCACTGAGGCCTGTGCTCTGCACTGGCAGACAAGAGTGAATGGGTAAAACAAAGTTTCCCCACCCTCGGAAGCTCACAATATGATGATGTCAGAGACATATAAATGGGCAATCACAAACTGGTGTGATAAATCCTCTGTGAGTGCTCTGGAGCCTTCAACCCAGCATAGCGAAGGGAGAGGGGGACCTGAGAAGGCCGAGAAAGACCTCCTTAGAGAAGGGACATTGAAGCTGGATGTGTTGATAGTTAATGCTCCACGTAGATGAAAAAGCATGTGCAAGGGCATGGAGATGACATGTTTGTGAACAGCAGATACCCTATCGGAGATAAAAAGTGTTTGGCTTTTGGAGTCTTACTGCCTCTGCTCTAGCACAAGAGATGCCAAGAAGAGGGGATAATCTGCCTTTTGGTTTTTAAGGATTAAAGGAAAGAAGCTCTCAAGTGAACAAAGGGCTAGAAGATAATCCTGGAAGCTGTCCTTGGTGATGTGAACAACTTCATTGTCCCAGGGGGTGGGAATAACACCCATATGATACCTCATCAAATATAAGACACTACTAATTGTAAGAAGCACCATTATTTTATATACCACTAAAAAAGAAAAAATAATGCCATCTAGACTCTCACATGCCATCATAAGACACTCTTTAAGTTCAGAGATGCTAAAATATACACAGAACAGCAAAATATAATGTAGAAATATAGTACACCACCAAATATAGTATAGAGTTCTTACTACATACCAGACAGTGTTTTAAGTACTTTAACTGCATTAAACCATTTTTATCCTCACAATTTCCCTTTGAGGTAAATACTATGATTCTCCTTATTTTACAGATAAGCAAACTGAAACTCAAGAGAGGTTGAGTAACTTGATCAACATCACACAGTGGCAGAGCAAGAATTCAAACTCAGGCAGCCTGGCTCTACTCCATTATATTTTATGTTACAAATATAAACGTAAAGTATATGTT
>NW_012150174.1:13099135-13133505 GCF_000956105.1 Propithecus coquereli
ATTACATAAAAATATAATCATCATAAAATTGAATTCTAAATAAAAAATTAGGTATCAGTAACATGTTGTAATCATCACTGACCCCTAATATATGCCTGTGTTAAGGCTCCAAATATATCGTCATTTATTCTTCCAATAATCCTTTGGGTAGATATTATTATTATTACCATTATTTTATTTTATAGTAAAAGGAACTGATGTTTACAAGGACTGAGTTACTTGCCTAAAGTCACAGAGCTCATAAATGGCAGAGAAGGGATTGAAAAGCCCAGATTCTTCAAATAAATTTTAGGGGAGGGATGAGAAGAGTAGCTTATTGAATTTCTAAACCATAAAGGGCACTAACATAATTCTGGACCAAATTCACCAAATTTATACTTGACCTGAGCCTACTAATTTAGGAAGCTAGGAGAGGGGAAGAGAAAAATGCAAATTATTAAGCACAGACCTTTTTCTATTGAGTATTCTTGTATGTATGTGTGTAATTTCAGTTGGCTAAAAGTAGGCCATTACGATCTGCTCAAATTGCTGTGTTTACTGGACATAAAAATGTATATGTATTTTTATGTTATATTAAATGTAAATTGGCCTATCCCCTATTAGCATCTCTGCAACTGGAAAGTAAAATAGTGAGTTTGAGAAGCAGCTAGTTGAGACATACCGGGTATGGGACTTTCAGAGCCTTGGAGGGAGGAACCACGAGGACTGGGTCCTAAGAGCTGAGACTGCGGACACCTATCGGGATGGAACTTGTCGAGGGGCACCCTATGTTCAACAGAACACGGAGATGTGAACTCATCCTTTGTCAAACTATCCCTCTGACCTATGACAGCAGCTAGGCCATTGCAACAGTGCCTCTTTGGGACCAGTAGCATCCAGCAGGTGAAGGTAGACAGGAGCTCAACAGCGACACCGTATGGTATAAAGGAGCAACGGATTGATAAAGCACCAGAGTTCCACGGGATTGGAAGCTGTCGATAGTAGGAAAACACATTTGAGAGCTATTTAGGAGGCAGAAGAATGAAAAGGATTGGGCAACAGGTTGGAGGTAGTAGGGTTAAGGAGAGGGAGGAGTAAAGGATGGATCCAAGTTTCTGAGGAGGACAACTTACTGGAATGGGTAATTATGTCCCCCACTGTTCAAGGGAGCCCAGGAAGAAGAGGAACAGAGTTGGAGGATAAGAAGACAAAATTACATCAGCAAGAAGGATGAGAATAGACAGAAGAGGTAAAGTGAAATGGAAAAAATTATTAAGCACTATTACATGCCATACTCAAAGCTAGGAGTATTACAAATAATATCTCATTTAAACCTCCTTCCTATTAATATAACCCTGTGAATGAATGCATTATCATGCCCAGATTACTGATAAAGAAACTGAAGCTCAGTGAACTGAAGTTACAAAGCAAGGGAAAAACAAGACCAGGATTCTAAACCCAGTGCTTATTTCTCTCCAAATGTTCCTCTTGTAGAGGCCAGTTGATTCTGGACTAAGGATCAAGAAACTAACAAACTAGAAAGAGAACACAAACTTCTGGAGCAACAGTAGAGCAAACCATGACAAAAACAGAGCCCGAGAGAAAGCAGACCAATCACAGGCACTCCCTGTTCCTGCCTTGCCAGCCTGAATCCCCTGTACAAGAGCAGGCAGTTTTAGTGGCCCGTAAGATACCTAATGAGGCATGCATGTGCTTTTATCTCATAGGGAGGGCTAGGCAAGCAGCAACATTCAAACAAACTCCTTCTAGGCCCCGGTTCCAAGGCCTCTCACCTTCATAAAGAAAGCAGGCCTGGAGAGCCATGGGTCTGATTGACTCGTCTCTGTAGAGGTGGATACTATTGGTTATTGTCATCCTTGGGGGCTAGGTGAGGAAACGGAACCGCCTCCCTATTTCCTAGAAGAAAATCATCACTGGCTTTGCGCTCTACCCCACTCTGAGCCTCTCCAAGGCCAGCTCCTAGCTGAGGCACCTGCTAGTAGTACACGGTAGCATAAGCCATCCCTCCCATGGAAGATGAGAGTGGACAAGACAAAGTCATATTTCTCAGAGACCCAGGGATACCAAAATGGCCTCGGCCTAGTGGGACTATGAAGTGGCAAGAGGAGGGAAACCAAGACGGGTTGAGGAGGAAACAGATAATTCAGTGCTCTAGAGCCCCACTTGCCACATGGAACTTTGGGACAAGGTCACCTTTCAGGGTGTCCTGTGCTAACATGAAATAGTCCTAGCAGACTAGAAATCATAGTGTGGGCTGTGTTATGGTAAACAGAGGACCAGCTATAATGCCGACAAGTCCCCCACAGCTCCCAGATGGCAGTGGGTATGGAAGATAGCAGAGAGTTGATAGCCAGCAGGCCTGGATGGGGTTCCTGTGTTGAGGGGCAAGGGATCTTGAAGCAAAAGCTATGGGAGTGGCCAGCCTAAGGCAGAGACTGGATAAAGGATTCACTAAAACCCCAAGGATCTGCCCTGCCAGCTGGAGCAGAAACTCTGGGCCCCTACTAGGCCAAGAGAACACACCCCAGCTACGCCAGCTCAGGACACAGCAGCACCAGAAGCAGCAAGGTCAGGAGGGCAGGGAACAGTAAAGGATGTATCATATCTCAGAAGCCAGCAAATAAAGAGCACACAGCCCAGCAGCCCTCCCTAGTGCCAGATAGCACCCTGGGAAGGAAAAGGGAGCACAGAATGCTTAAGAATAAAAACAATCCAGAACTGTAGTTAAACTTTCAATTAACCAAAAACCCAAAATAGACCAAATTAGACCCAAAGTGACTGCTTAAAATGAAAAATGCTGTCTTTAATTGGGAGGGTTATGTTCTTCTTTCACCACTGGCAGAAGTTAAGACTACAGAGTAAGACAAGATCAGTTAAAGAGAGTAACTTTTTAAATATGCAAATTGTGGTATAAATTTAGACTGCTACAGGTGGAGATGAGGTACCCTAGATTCCCGGAATCTCTGTAAAGAAACTGAGCTTGGTAGCTCAAGGAGCAGGCTAAGATTTCTCTCAGTCATGTTTGGATTTTAAGCTATCTCTACACCATAAGAATAGAAAGTGTCAGGTGACAGGAACATGATTCCTAAGGAATACAGGGTACGAGCAGAGCCAAAACCGAGAGGCTGCCCTCTGTGGTGATCGTACCCTTGATAGCAAAGGGAAAGGCCTGGGACCTGGAGCTTTGGGAACCTCCATAGGACCAATGAGGGGACTGCTCCAAAGGTTCCAGGCCCAAGGCAGGCCGTGTGGATAGCCAAAAGGAAGGGGGAAGGAAAGGAGGGAAGACAAGCAGCACTCACCCATCTCTGCCTGTACATTGTGGCAGCTCAGCAGCAGCAACTTGTCTTTTGTGAGCAACTTGATAGGCATATTGGAGACACGGGCCTGCCAATTATTCAGAAGGCTCACCAGCCTCACATAGTTCTTGATGGGACAGCCTCTCATGTCCTCCAACTTCTGAGGCCCCCAGGATTGCAGGAATTCATAAATGGTTGTTAGCCAGTTATGTTCCCTGCAGAATTCCTGCACTTCCCGCAGCATACCCTAAGGGCAGACAAGGTGCTTAGGGCAGAGGCAGTGGTTATGAGGGGAACCGGCGGGCAGCATCCCACTCCTTAAATTTCTGTTCTTACCTCCATCAGCACCTGTTGTATAGTCAGTGCCTGCTGGATTCGAGAGTTGTTGTCCAGGTCTTCCTGCAGCTGCTCAGAATTGCGGGGCAAGTACTGGCCCCGCAGCCGGTACCCACGGACCTCCAGAAGACCAGCAATTGGGTAAGACTTCCAGGGCCACACCAATCCTACATTCGGGCCACAGAAGATACGCACAGCATCGCTGGGCTGACCCTGGAACTTGGGCATCGGGAACTCTGTGTTCAAGTCCTCCTCTTCATCTTCTTCTAGTGGAGCACATGCCGTAATTATCCATGAGCGCCCTCCAGAGCCCAAACCCTTCTCATACACACTCACACACACACCCATTCTCTGCTTATGACTGAGTTCACACATACATCTCTATCACAAACACAGTATACCAGACCCATGGAGGGAATTTATTAGCTAGGGTTCAAGTGCAGAGAACAGAATTTACTCTAGCCAGTATAAGCAGGAAGGAAATTATTACAGAATATTAAATGGGTTGCAGAATGATTAGGAGCAGTGAAAAAAAAATGCTCTAGGCTCAGCATCTAGGGCTCTGTGCTATCTAGCAAATTGAGATGTCACTGTCACATCATCAGCTATAAAACACACTGCCTCTGCCATGCTCCACAGGATGGATGGCACACACTCTGCTTCTCTCCCCCATGTAACTCAATTCTGAATTGAAGTCTCCTGTACATTTAACTAGTGGGTCCTAAATCACACAAGACGCCTAGCTGTAAGGGGGTCTGGGAAGTGCAGTCTGCAGCACTCCTGCATCTGAAGAACAGAGGATGAGGTGGGAAGGGATGTTGAGCATGTCGGTCCTCAGTATCTTTGAACTGGCCTCCCCCCTAACTTTTTAGGAACTGGTTATTTGCCAACTTCAGTATTTGTGTTAAAACTTTGTACCAAAAAAGGAAAAAACATCAAAGTGTTCAGAAATCAGATCCATACTACCCATACCTAAACACAATGGTGCTTCCAAGATTCAGACTTCAGATCTCTTATCCACTGTCTAGGAGATCTCTCTCACCCAGTTTTATGGCTTTATGTACCATCTATTTGCTGCCAAATTTATCTCTTGCTCAGATCTCTCACAGAATTCAAATCTCATTTAAACAACTGCCTACTCCATCTCTCTAGTTGGATGTCTAACATGCGCCTTCAACTTAACAGGGCCAAAAATGAACTCTTGATTTCTTTCTCCCAAAACTGCAGTCTTCCAATTTCAGTAAACGGAAACTCCATTCTCCCAGTTGCTCTGGTCAAAATCTTTACAGTTATCTTTGACTCTTCTCTCATACACAGCACACCCATCCATTACAAAATGCCATCAGCCCTACATTCAAAATATAATGTATCCAGAATCCAACCAATTCACACCACTTCTACCACCATCTGCCCTCCTCTTCCCAGCCCAAGTCACCATCATCTCTCACTGCATTATTGCAAAACCCTTCTAACACTTTTCCCTGCTTTGGCCTTTGCCTCCTACACCTTACAGTCTCTGCTTCACATAAGGACAAGAATGATCCTTTAAAACTAATGCCAGAAGGGATTCTGAGAAGATGATGACCTTGACAGCATAGCTTTGAAATCTCTTCCAACTCCTCACAGAAAAATGACAGAGCAATTAGATAGCAAACCCAGAAATCCATAGATGACATTTTTAACAAAATGGGGACAAGGGATCCTTATGAATCCTAAAATAAAAATGGGTGGAGACAAACTACCTGCAACCTCAAGACCCACATGGTATTGCCATTGATGAGGAAGGAAGCAGAGGGGAACAATGAGGCACCAGGCACATCAGAGAATAGGGAAACCCCCAACAGCCCACAAGCATTTACTGTTTAAGAACAGCAGGTAAAATTGGAAGGGGTTGTACCTGCTCTAATAGCAGGTGAGGTGAGGTCTATGGGAGCTGAAGTAATCTATGCCCTATAAACCCTTGAAACCAGCCAGCCAAGGCTCCCTTTTGGGACAGAGCTCAACATGGAGAAACTACTAGGAATAGAATAAAAATTCAGCAGGATGGAAGCAACAGAGAAAAAAAGAAGGTCCAGATAAACATGGGGGAGGGAAACAGAAACCAGGAAATCTCAGGAGGCTAGACATTATTTTTTTCAACACTACAAAAAAACAATAGAAAAGAAAACTGAGAGGTTAGAAAACTATTCTGAACAAAGCCTCCTTTTGAAACTTAAGAAAAGCTAATTTTTCCAACATGAGCAACAGAAAAGTATCAACATCAAACCCCATACAAAGCTATCATAAGAAAAAAAGATAGTAAGGAGTAGAATAACATCCCTAGAGATAATGAAAGCATGTCATGAAACAGATCAAAACTACAGCCCATTTCAAAACAAGCTACAAGACACTAGGAAAATGATATAAGTCATGAGAGAACAACACATATCAGAAAAACTCTGAAATTATGTGACAGAACTAAAGGAAATAATTAGAAATAAAAGAAAAAATTTCAAAATGGAAACTTAACTAAAAAAGGAACCTAAGAGCAAATAAACACACAGATAGTTCCTTAAGAGAAATAGAAGGTAAAAATAAGGATAATTATACAACTAAAATGAAAATAAAATTTTTTAAAAAGGTTTTGAGAGAAAGGGACAAATATTTGGTATAGGTGATAAGAATCTATCATAAGTAACAGGATTCCCTGAAGAAAAAAGCCAAAGCAAGGGAAGAGAATGAATACTAAAAGCTGAAATCAAGAAAACTATCCTGAAGTAAAAAGATTTAAAGCTACATTCTGAAAGTATGTACTTGAGAATTCTGCTCCAGAATGTTCAATACCAATACATATTTTACTAAAATTATTAGATTTCAAGGAAAAAGAAAAAAATCTCAGCAAAAAGAGTAAGTGACTTTGTAAGGAAAATAAAACTAGATTATCACTAGATTTTTTTTTTTTTTAAACAAGGTGTCATTCTGTTGCCCAGACTAGAGTGCAGTGGGATCATGATAGCTCAATGAAACCTCAACCTCCTGGACTCAAGCAGTCCTTTCACCTCAGCCTTTCAAGTAGTTGGAACTACGGGTGTATGTCATCACACCTGGCTAATTTATTTATTATTATTTATTATTTTTTGTAGAGATAGGGTCTTGTTGTGTTGCCCAGCCTGGTCTCCAATTCCTACCCTGAAGTGATCCTCCTGCTTTGTCGTCCCAAAGTCTGCATCCATAGGAGTAGTGTCTAGCTCAAATGAGCTTATAGTCTGGCTTGTATCTGCATTGATCAGCCAAATCCAAAGTATTATGGTAAAAAATTCTGGATATCAAAACCCTGATCGGCCGGGCGCGGTGGCTCACACCTGTAATCCTAGCACTCTGGGAGGCCGAGGCGGGTGGATTGTTCTGAGCTCAGGAGTTCGAAACCAGCCTGAGCAAGAGCGAGACCCCGTCTCTACTAAAATTAGAAAGAAATTAATTGGACGGCTAAAAATATATAGAAAAAAACTACCCGGGCATGGTGGCGCATGCCTGTAGTCCCAGCTACTCGGGAGGCTGAGGCAGGAGGATCCCTTGAGCCCAGGAGTTTGAGGTTGCTGTGAGCTAGGATGACGCCACAGCACTCTAGCCCGGGCAACATAGTGGGACTCTGTCTCAAAAAAAAAAAAAAGAGTAACATATTTAAGATATACGCAAAGGATAAAAGCATGAGCCAGTGATTTTTACATCCAGCAACACTAACTTTCAAAAGGTACAAACTGTTATCAACATAGAAGATCTTGAGAATTTTGTTCCTATAAGCCCTTCCTGAGGAATCTAATAGAGAATGAGCCTCAGACAAACAAAATTACCAGAGAGACATCAACGTAAGGACTGCTGGTGAACTTAAATATTAATATATTGTTATTTGCAGAACTAAGATTAAGTGAGGGTTAGGAGGGAAAGAATATAGTATTAAATGTCAATGTAGAGAATGCTGGTGACTCTCTTGCTTGCCAAGTGGACAGAGCCCACCTAAAGAATGGAACCCTGGAAGGCATGCTGGTTGACTATTCAATGGCTATTCTCCTTCTCCCTTCTTTTATGGTTGTAGAGCCCATCTTCCATGAAACACTATCAAGTGTTTCTTGTAGCTAGAGGTAGCCACATGGCCTAGATTTTGCCAATGAGATATAAAAGTGAGTCTGCTAGGGAGTTCCTGGAAAAGCTTCCCTTTCCTGGTAAAAAGTGAGAGTCAGGCATAGAGAGTTCTCTTGCTAACCTTGCCTCCCCTCTTCCACCTGATTTTGCTTGAGATGGGATGCTTGAAGCTGCAGCTTGTCTTGCAACTATGAGGCAATAAGCCCGAGAATGCAAAATACCCAAAACACTGATTTCGGCCTCCTTTGTCACACACAATGTTCTAACAGGATTTGCTCTTACCTATAGCAAAAGCAGGAAGCAGGGGGAAGGATACAAAGAACATGCTACTTGATGACATTTTTGAACAACTCAATCAACCCTGGAAGCACCCCACCTCAAGATGTCTTGTTTTTTTTTGTTGTTTTGTTTGTTTGTTTGTTTAGGCCACTGTGGCTGAATCCAACTGCATCCATGAATTTCTTAGTTATGGGAGCTAATAAATTCCCCTTTTCTTAAGACAATATGAGGTAAAAAAAAAAAAAAAATTCCCCTCTTGCTTACACAGTTCTGAGTTAGGATTATTTAATCCAAAAGGAACTCACACATTCAGGCCCATATAATAGCTGTTTATAGCCAAACACAAGGATAGTTGAAGATTGCAACCTCTCCTACCATCCATACCCTTCTAAGAGGATCTGCCCTTACCTATAGCTAAAACCAGTTAATTTGCACCATGACCCATTCCCCTTGGCATGGCTTATGGATGTGTGATTCAATCTATAGGAGAAGCTGAATCAACCATACTCCTTGCCTTGAAAATTTGAGCTAAATCAATCTTATCAACAGGAAAACTTAACTGAATGATCATACAGACTCAAGGATAAAGTCGGTGCCATAAAATGTTTAAGTCACTTGAAAGCCATAGTTATAAGGGAGCAGAAAGTCCAAAGGAAGAAGAGATAGGTGGTCTTAAAAGTCAGGGAAATTGGGTTCCTCCTCTGGTCTGGTCTCCTCTTCCTCACCTGGTTTCATCTGGTCTGGTCTCTCAGGGAGAGTTTAAATACAGAGAGCTGAAGTGGTAAGAGACCTAAAGTGAGTGATCAAAAGCGAACTTCAGAATCACAGCTCGGCAGCCCTGGGAGCTGCTTAAGCCTGTGAATCAGGGGCTGCAGGGAGGGCGGGGGTTGTGCTGAGCATCCCTGAGTTAGAGAACTCAGGAGCAGGTAGGATGATAGAGAACAGCCATTGTACCTTTTTTTCTCTTTATTTTAAAATAATTCTAGGCTCATAGGAAGTGGCAAAAATAGTGCATAAAGTCCCATGAACCCTTCACTCATATTTCCCCAATGGTGACATCCTAGGTAACTACAGTACAATATCAAAGCCAGGAAATCCACATTGCAATACTGTGAATTAAACTATAGATCTTATCTTTATATGTGTGTGTGTATACAGTTCTGTGCAAATTTCTGCCACGTATAGATTTGTGTAACCACCACTACAATTGAGATACAGAACTTTCCCATCACCTCAAAGGAGCTCCCTCGAGCTACCCTTTTCTAGTCTGGCTGGACCCTGGCAACTACTGTCCTCTATCTCTGGAGTTTTGTCATTTTAGAATGTTATTATGAATGGAATCACACAGTATGTAATTTTTTGAGACTGGCTTTTCTTCACTGAGCATAATGCCTTTGAGATCCATCCACACTGTTCTATGTATCAATAGTTTGTTCTTTTTCATTGCTTAGTAGTATTCCACAGTGCAGATGGAGTGCAGTTTATTTATCCAGTCACCCAGTGAAGGACATTTGAGCAGTTACCAACCTTTGCATAATTCTGACCATTGTTTTTTATTGAATGGTACATGAGCTTGAATGGAGGGGTTCAGTAGAACACCCCTAAGGAACACACTGTTAAATTCGATTTCAGGGTATTGTTTTAGATGCTCCCATCATATCAGTTGTGCTAGTATACGAGAGCTCTTGAGAAGAAGAACTTATGTCATGCCTCGGATATAGAAAAGCAAAGTTTCTTGTCAACTTTTGTTGTGTTTTAATCCAAGGGTACAGGGAATCTTGTCACTGATGAAGTTTTTCTCTTTGCTCTGGCCACCAGGAAGCTGAGTTTGGTGCCAACTGTTTATTTGTGAAATTCTCCAGTTTTGTTTTCTTATTCAATTCTCTTCTAATCCGGGCTTGACTTTTTCATCTTTGTTTTTTTACCTTAAATATTATTTTAAGTATAACAGCATGGAGAATTTTACCAGAATTCCAGGGAATCGCCTCTTTGGAGAGGAAAATCCACCAGTGCTGGAGACACAACCTGTTTCCCCGGTGACGCATCACGGGTGCTCAGAAAAGTAAGAGAGAAGAGAGTGCACAGGACAGGGGCAGAGCTCAGTCTCCTTTGCTAGACTTTGAGCTCCTTTGAGTGTCAGAACCGTGAATCGTCCATTCTTGTAGCCCCATAAGCCAAGAACAAGGAGAGCTGCAGAGCAGCCACGGCCACTGATGCTCTGTTCACTGTGCTACTGTGGGTTTCCTCACGAGGAGAGCAGTGGACATTGTGTCCTGTGGGCCCAGCTACGACCACAGGGTGAGAGTGAGGACAGAGCTCTCTAGCAGCCACGAGCAAGTGGGAGTGGGCAGGTCAGACTTCAGAGCCCCAAGATCTGCAGTGTTAAGAGGGACCAGGTTTCAGACTTCACAGAACAGGAAAAACATCCTGTGGAGCAAGGCTACCTACTTTTTATCATGCCAAGTACCTTCATCAATTAAGCGGCCACCCAGGTGCGCGCTCTTGTGCACACACACACACACACACACACACACACACACACACACGCAAATAATCACTACTATTTCCTATTAAAACCATCTCTCTTGCACACACCAACATACACCCTGGAAGGGAGCTATAAAGTTATAATATCTCTGAATAAAAGGTTGAACTTTAAAACAAACAAACAAACAAAAACAATCAGGGAAATTGGGAAGATGCACAGAGAGAAGAGATGAAAGGATAAGCAGCAATTTGAGAGAGGGGTTCTCCTCCTGACTTTCTAGTTTCAATTCCTGCCAAGGTTGGTGCTGTTACTTTCTTTCCTGCCTTTGAATTTATTAATTGTCTGTTTTGTGAGCTCCAAAATATAAGACGAGGTTGAAGAACAGTGATTCAAGGTGCCGAGACCCCTTTGAGTGCTCCTGCAATAAAGTGGTATACAAAGTCCATTCAAGTGTGATTCCAAGCAATGGAAAGAAAAGCTAGTCTAGTTTTAATACAATTTGGTGGGAAAAAAAAAATCCCCAAAAAACAAAACAAAACAGAAATCACTAATAACTTCATAGCCAAGGTAAGAGTGAAGTAAAGTTTGCTTATAATAAGAAATGTGATATCGCTAAGTAAAAAAAATATAAATTACCTGTCACTTCTGAGGGATTCAGGGCTTCGATTTAAAATACATACGTATGGCTGCACTGCCAAGGAAACTATCATTAGAGTGAATAGACAGCCCACAGAATGGGAAAAAATATTTGCTCTCTACACATCTGATAAAGGGCTGATAACCAGAATCTATCTAGAACTCAAAAAAATCAACAAGAAAAAATCAAACAACCCCATCAACAAATGGGCAAGCGAAATGAACAGAAACTTTTCAAAAGAAGACAGAATAATGGCCAGCAAACATATAAAAAAATGCTCAACATCTCTAATCATTAGAGAAATGCAAATCAAAACCACAATGAGGTATCACCTAACCCCGGTGAGATTGGCCTCTATCAAAAAAACACAAAACAACAAATGTTGGCGAGGATGTGGAGAGACAGGAACTCTTCTACACTGCTGGTGGGACTGCAAATTAGTGCAACCTCTGTGGAAAAGAATTTGGAGATACCTCAGAGAGCTAAAAATAGAAATACCATTCGATCCAGCAATAGCACTATTAGGCATCTACCCAAAAGAGCACAAAACATTCTACGAAAAGGACATCTGCACCCGAATGTTTATGGCAGCACAATTCACTATTGCAAGAATGTGGAAACAACCCAAGTGCCCGTCAATCCATGAGTGGATTATCAAAATTTGGTATATGTTCACAATGGAATATTACTCAATCATAAGAAATGACAGTGATCTAGCACCTCTTACACTTTCCTGAATTAAACTTGAGCCCATTATCCAAAGTGGGGCACCACAAGAGCAGCAGAACGGGACCCATTTGTACTCACCATCAAATTGGTATTAACTAATCAACACATAAATGCACATATCAGAACAACATCTATTGGATGCTGGAGAAGGGGAAGGGCGGCGGGAGGAGCGGGGAGGAGGGAGGAGGGGACGGGTATTTGTATGCACAAGGAGGGCAATGCGCACTACCCGAAGGATGGACATATTTGAAACAGGGACTTCGGTGGGGGGGGAACCAAGGGCAACACACGTAACCTAAACATCTGTATACCCATAATTTGCTGAAATAAAAAATAAATAAATATGAAAAAAATAAAAATAAAAAAATAAAAAATAAAATACATACGTATGGGCATAATACATATATGTCAATATGGAGTTGCATTTTTAAATATCAATCCAACTCTGAAAGGCCTAAATCATACAGATCTTTAGTATAGGTTTCCTTAAATGAGTGACTCAGAGATTTCACACAGAGCAAATATTCTTGTCAAACATATTTATACACCTCTTCATCTCTTCAAGGTTTCTTTCTCACAGAGCAGTAAGAAAAAAAATCTTTCCTTTCCTCTCATCTATAAATCCACTCGTGTCACACTGCCTTCCTTTATGTTCCTCTTCCTCGTCCTTCTGCTCATACCTCGCACTCCCATGAGCCCCTACCTGACATGTGCAACCCCCTGGTGAAAAAAATACAGTAATCACAATTTTCATTTTTTGCATTATATCTCTAGGCTAACTTCAACACCATCCCAATCAAAGTGTACATCAAAAGATTATACAATAATAATTCGGCAATCCTTTGCCTCTTTTCAGTGTAACAGATTTATCTTACCAGAAATATCAAAAAGATTCTCTGTTCTTAGTAGGATATTATCACATTAAAGTTAATGTAAGAATTTTAAGGTAATAGTTTTTGAATTTGACACCTGACAGATGACAAAAGTGGTTATCTGATTGTATTTTCTCAGTTTTGAACTGGAGAAAATTTCTGATAAGATTGTAAGGACACAAGATGGGAATATTAATACTCTCTTTTTTGGCCATAAAATGTTCTCTGGAAAATGTTTGAGAACACAGCTTAGGCTAGAGGATATGTTATAATCATTTTACTAATAATACATTGAATATTCTTTTATTGGCCAGAACCTAGTCAATGTACAAGTTTCTCTTGTAAAGGGGTTTATTTTTCATATTCTTGTATATTAAGTAGAAGCATTGAAATCATTTGTAATTTAGTTAAAGTGCCATACAAATTTTGCCTCATTTAAGTAAAAGATTTCTCAGTTGGATGTATGTTTCTTAAAGACTACTAGTAGTGTTTTAACTACCACAAATTTACCTTTATTGAAAATTTACTCCATTTTTCTTAAAGAACTTAAGGAAAATCTTAAATCAGAACTTTGGTTCTGATTCTTCCCTGATATTGATCTGATTTTCCATGCAGATCTTTTTTCTTCATATCTTGTAGAAAAGTTTAAAGAATGTTACTATGAATGTCCTTATCCATTCACCTAGAGTCAATAATTATTAACATTTTGCCACATTGCATTATCTATTTTTCTTTCTGTCTTTTCTTTCCCCTAAACCATTTGAAAGTAAGATGGGCACATCATGATATTTCACACCTAAACACATCATCCATGCTGTTCTTTTAAAAGTGGAAAGGACATCCTAAGATAGTGCAGGTGAATATTTTGTCTTACTAAGAGTTAGAATAAAAATTCAAGGGTTTTTTCCTTTTTTTAACCATTCAAAAAATACTATGGTATATTCATAACATGAATTAGTACATCACATAATGAAAAATAATGTGAAATGTCTGATTTATCTAAGTCTTTAATACTAATAATAGTAAGAAGGTACTATCTGTAGCATATATTATTAATACTATGTGCTGAGCATGATACTAGACATGTTATCTCTTTTAATCTTCAAAACAATCATTCAAGTTAGGTATTTTTGTCATTCCCACTTTGCAGACTAGTAAACTAATGTGTCTGACTTCAGAGCCTTTCTTCTTTCCACTGCACTATGGAAAACAAATATCAATAGTCTCAATTAACCTAAATGCATTTGGGGAAAAAATGTGCCCCAACTGGTGTAATTTGAAAAAGACACAGGCTCCTTTCTATAAACTGTTTTCCTACTTGTCAGCTGTTTCCTAAAATTATCTTTGTATCTTTAAATCATCTTAATGAATATATACCAGTTCATTGGGAAAATTAAAAGCATCAACATATCAAATGTGACTAATGCATTTAATGATAACCAATGATAACTGGTAACCATAAAATCTGTCAATAATACTAATGAATTACTCTACATGAAATAGAAAAGAGCTGTATGAAATAAAGCAAATATTGAACAAGCAGAGCTCTTGAAACAAGTACAAATTAACTTAGCAATCAAATTCAACAGTAAATGAAATGCAATTATCACACTGGAGAAAAACTTCACAGAATTTTGGATGAAACAGGAGAAGGATAATGTACTCACACTCTTTCACACACCCCTCAGTGCATGCACATACACATAAGCACATGAACTACTGAGCAAAAACACCCCCGACCCTCCTCCCCACAACACACATGTGCAGTACTCAGGTTATAGCTGCTCCATCCACACCCAAGGCCTGATTCTATAGCCTGAGCCTCCTTCCCACTTCCCATGCCATTTTCACTCTACACATGCCCTTCTCTTCCTTCAGCCTCCCTACCCCTTTCTTGGGTCTCCTTAAATACCTTCAGAATACAGGGAATCCCAGGAGATCTTCAGATCTGCAGATTGTATTACCTTCATGCCAGGATATGGCGAAGGAGAGGAAATAGGAAAACAATGAGGAATTCAAATAGGGCTGAGAGCACCTGATTACACAGATTGCCCCGCTGCTCTATCCCCTGCTTACTCCAGAATACCTGCAGGGCAGAGGCCTTTACAGACCGTAGGCCTCCTGTTAGAATCTGGATCATATTTTCAACACAGGGCACATGAGACAGCTGGCCACAATCATCAAAGTTCAGCTGTGATGAGAGGAAGGGTTTCTGCCTTGGGGCCTATAAAAGAAGGGTCATGAGAAGCCAAGGGGCTAGATGGCAGTATATATTCCCCATCTGCCCCTTGACTGCCTGCCCACCTCCACACATGCCACCCACCACCTCACTTGCAGGATGTTGGCCACGAAAGAGGTTATTTCCTCTTCCAAGATAGAAACAAGGCTTTGACAAATCATGTAGTCAACTAGGCGGGCAAGCTTTCCCAGCTGCAGCAACCAGGCCTCTGCTTGCTTCAGCTTCTGCTCTAGCTGCTGGCGCTGTACCCTCTGAAGGTATATGGAGCCTTGGCCTGTCCTGATCCTGTTGCAGTTTTGCACTCGCTCCTGCAGGCCCTGTTGCATGTGGTACGTGTCCTCGTGAACCTGTCAGCACAGAGAGTGGAAATTCACCAGAGATAAGGGGGATGGAGAACAAACTGGCCACCCACTGGTCTGTGCAAACTCTCAGGTCTTGCAGCCTGGAACCTAGAACCCAGATATGCACACAGAGGGATCCTTCTTAGCAGAGATTATCTTCCAATTTTTTAAGTGCCCAGAGAAGATGTGAAATGGAGAACATATATTCAGAGGCTACAATGTGCTAATGTGATAGGCCAGGCCTATCTACTGACAGCCCCCAGGGTGTGCATATGTAAATAGAGAGGTTCACAATGCATAGGAGAAGCAAAGAAAAAGATCGGATTAGTAAGACTAAGCAATAATTCCAATGTATGGACTTCCACCACTAGTCTGAGGTGACATGGCCTGCTGAGTAGCATAATACTGCTTTATGTTATAGTAGCAGCTGTTTCTGGGCCTCAACATAGACTTTCTATTGGGGGAGGGGGATGTGGGATAAAAGCCTGGGAGCCTTTTTGTGGGTTCTTTTCAGATCTGGAGATTCCTCAGCCTACAAAGCCACTAACAGTTGCCAACCTTTTGGGATTGTCCTGTTGAGGAACAGAGGGGAGACACCAGAAAGCTGTTTGGCCAGATGGACCCTTTGTCCTCGCTGCTCTCCTGTTCCTTTTGATGCTCCATAGAGCTGGTGATTAGAACTGACTGGTGTCTGAGAATTACATTAATATCTCTGCTCTCCATGAGCTCAAGCCCCAGTCTCCTGAGACCCAGGCACAAGACAGTAGAGCCCCAAGCAAGGCACATCATTTACAAACATGCCCTCAAGCTTGGCGAGGTGTCCTCCTCCATATTCTAACAATAACCTTAATACTTAGTGCTTCCCACTTCACAGCCCTTAGTCCAGTGCATCATTATTATCTAGTTACTTATGTGACTTACCTACTGCACTGTAAGCTCCTTCAGGAGGGGGCCTCTGTCATACCTAATTTCATTTTTCTATTGCTTAACACAGTGCCTGACATAGGGTAGTTCCACAGTAAATGCTTGTAAAAAGAATATATTGTCTCACATTGAAAGGGCCTACTGAGTGCCAATTAGGGGCAAAATGCAAAATCCAAAACCTGGCTCAAGCCAGGCAATGTGTGCCTCCTTCATATTACTACTCATTTTCACAAAATCTACATGGACCTCTTCTCTCAGAATGGACTATCTATACATTGTGGTTAGCCAGGGACCTGTGTAAATATCTAGCCCCACCTGAAAGAAAACCATGATAACAGGCCAAGGACAAGAGGCAAGTACCCAGCAGGGCCTCCCAGAGTGCTGGGCAGGGGGCGTGCCTCACAGATGCAAGGTAGACATAATTAGGAAGGACTCCATCACTGCATGCTTCTACCTGCACAGTAGCCTGCGAAGGTTAAGATAGATTCAAAGATAAGCCCAGCAGCATGAAAGATCAGGATTCTGGTTCTCAAATTTCATAATTCTGTAATTCTCTAATGTCAGGACAAACAAATGACAAAATAGACATTGTTATGCTCCTTCTCCTCCCTGCTCCCAGGCCAGGACCAACCCTTAGAGAAAGGTCGAATCCAAGCTTCTGCCTACCTGTTACTGATCTATCCATCCCAGAGCAGTACTTGCTGTTGCTGGGAAGGATGGTGGCTTTGATCCAATTGCAGAGCCCAGGTCATGCAGTGGATCACAGGAAGAACTTAATTAAGAGGAGGCTGGAACTCTGGGGAGTTCACAATAAACTGGAGCCTCTTACCAGTTGAAGAATGGATGTGCAGAGGTTCAGGCAACGATGGAACAGCCGTAGAGCCTTGTGCTTCTCCTTGGCTAGAGCCTTCTGCAGGTCCAACAGCTCATAGCACCGATCAAGTTCCTGGGGTAGCCAGGACACAGAGCGTAGCTCCTGAAGAATCCTGGAACCAAGGGCAAAGATGGTCAGAGCTGGCTTCCCAGCCTTCTTCTTTGGACACCTTTGACCTCTTCTTAGCCCAGCTTACCCCAGACTGGTAAAATGTTTACAAAGATTGTGATATTCCCAACAGTGACCAACAGTGACAACTCCCTCTGTAAGCCCAGAAAGTTTCTGGCTAAGAAATTCTTTGAGAAAGGTTCAGGGTATGTGTACATGTTTATATCTAGTAATCTCTCTGCCAGGAGAGAAGGTCAAAAAGCTCTCAAGGTATGACTTAGGAGAGACTGCAGAGGCCTCTTCATTGAAATAGGGGAAACTGAGGGCCCTAAAAGTCTAGGAGGACAGGTGAGTTTTAGGATCAAAGGTGATGAAACTGCAACTTCTCTATGGGTTGACCACACCTGAGGAAGCCCAACCCTCTGTTGTCCAATCTCCCCTACCCCCCAGAGAACTCCACATCTCTAAATATCCTTGAAAAAGATGAAAACCACAGAATAAGCAGACAGGATGATCAGAATCATGTATGGAAATATGCTAAAAATACATGATTCAGAGAAAAAAACTAATTATTTAACAGTACATAAGGTATGATCACATTTTGCACATGTGATTTAAAAAAAGACTCCAAGGATATGCAACAAAATGTTCATAGTGGTTAGTTATGGGTGGTAGGATTAAAATTTTTTTTCTTTGTGCTTTTTGTATTTTCTGAATTTTCTATGATGAACATGTTATGACCTTTTGTACAACTAATTTTTAAAAGTCTACTGAAGTTGTGTTTTTAAGACTTTACCTGCTAATTTGGAGTAGCCCAGCTCCAAAGTGAGGCACAGCAAAGAGCAGATGACTTCCTAGGAAAGTCCGGAGCCGATGCAACCTTTGCAATCTCACATTCTTCTTCCAACTACAAATTGAGGTCAGTGATAATATGCTGTTGCTCTCTTCCAATTCTCCCAAATCCCATACTCAACATCACCTACCAGGTCAAGGACTTGCGTAAGAGGCAATACTTAAAGAATGGAATGCACTGGAGCTGCTGCCAGAGAACAGAGTGGCGGTGCCAGGTACCCAGTGTCATCGTCTCACTACCTTCCACAGGATGTACGTGCAGGATTCCAAAGGGAGAGAAGATATAGTGCTCGGGATTCACCTTGTTGGGTGGCACCACCACCAGGTCGTAGGGCCTTTAAAAAATCGCTCTGATCAGTGGGAGCCCAGGGAACTTGTGCAGCCTTCAAGAAGAGGCAAAAGAAGGATGAAGGAGATGAAAAATGGAGGCAGGCTGAAGTAGGAAGAGGGGAAAGAGAGCAGATTGATTTTCAAACTAGAAAGATGAAACAAATATTATTAAGAAGAAATTAAAGCCAAAGATAGATGGCAGGAAAGGGAAGGGTACCTAGCCAGTTCCAAGAAGTTCATATCCCCAGACCCAGATAGCTTATATCCCATCAAACCTAAGACACAATCAATTCTCAACTATAACATTATTTTATGAAACACTTGGATAAAAAATGCTTCTAATATGATATTCCATCAATTTGTAAGATGCATCACAATTTCAGAGATGTTGAAATATGAAAATACTCATACTAGAAATGATAAAATACATATTAATATATATCTAGATACTGAAAGACATTCAGAGAGAATTGGAGAATGTTGTTTGGAGTAATTGAGATGAGAAAACTGAAACAACGAGAAATAAAAACTTTGCCCAAAACAGTTAATAGAATATAGAATTTAAAATCAAATCTACCTGAATCAAACCCCTCCCTTAACCAATAGGCCATTTAGCTTCCCACAAGGTAGCTGTTTATATTAAGGAGCCCTGGCTCTCTCCATGGGACACTCCTTTCCCTGTGACCTACTAAATGGGGGCTACTCTTTCTACACAGGGTGAGGAGTTAGGGAGTACTCTCCTCACTCCCAATGGCCACTGCCATTGGGGGATATTCACTCATTCTACAAATGTTTATTAAGGCCAAGCACTGTGAGAGCCACTGAGGATATGGTACTGTACAAGAAAAATCCAGTCCCTGACTGCGTGGAACTTAGTTAAACCATTTATCAAGTTTTCCCTCTGTTCAAGTACTGTGGTCAGAGACGAGGACATAAAGATGCCTACTGCATAGTCTTTTACCTCACAGGGCTGAGAATCAACTGGAGTATTAGTGATAATAGAGAGTAAATGGGGCAAATTAAGACTTCCCTGAGGGCCAGATGCAAACATTCAACTGTTTCCAAAATGTCTCAAACTCTCTTGCATGCACCTGAAGCACAGCAAGTTCTATACTAAACTCCTCATCAACCCCTCCAAATCTGTTCCTAATCTGGACAATTCATTAATTCAAATATTAATATTACAGAGTTTCTACCCTATGCCAGACTGTTCTAAGCCCTGAGGATACATCACTAAATATAACAAACAAACCCCCTCCCCTGATGGAGCTCTCATTCTACTGGAGAAGAAAGAAGATAAACATAACCAATGATAGGGAGGAGAAAAAAGAGCAGGAAAAGAAGATTGGTAGTTCTGGGGAGAAGGGAATGCAATTTTAAATGCAGGCTAAAGGCAGGAAAATGACAGTTGAGCAAAGATTCTAAGTAGGTGAAGGAAGAATTCCTTCCTAAGTATGAATCAAACTTGAGAACACATGCAAGAAAAATTTGATAAATTCAAACACATTTTTAAAAACCTGTTACATGGAAAATAAATAAATTCATTAAATTAAACAAGTGACAGAGTTCTACTTCTACTGATGATACACTAGAAATTTGGATCAACACTCTCACTTGAGAACCACTAGAAAAACTAGGCCAAATATCTGGATAAAATATAAAAGCCGTCTGTGTGAACACATCAGGGAACCCACAAATTAAATCTCCTGGACTTTACGTTGGGACCCTGAATGGTTACAACATAGGAGTAAAGTTGGACCAGAAATACACATCCCTCCTTGGTGTGGGGCCTGACTGCAACTTTTGCTCATTTAGTTTCCTGAGTCTGTTGAAAGCTTGGCTTCTCTTCTCAGTCTGTCGTGAATGTATAGTTAAATTGACATACAGCTAACTCTCGGAATCAAGAGGTGCTTCTGTCTGGAGAAAAGCAGGACCAAATGCTGAACTCACTGTACCGGGTTTTCTTTTTTGGCAGATCTTGGCCCTGTAATCATTCACTGCCTTTTTAGTTCTCTTTCTCATGGTCTTCTGTCTCTTTAATGTGCCTAATTATCTTTGATTGTGTTGCTTCTATGATTATGACTGATGCTGATAGTTTAAAGCCCTAAACTTGCCATTTGTTTTCTTTAAGCTCTTCACTGTGGTCAGCAGGCATTCCATCCCATATTGCTACCACTATCATTACTGCCATGATGGTCAAGTGTAGCAGCCACTAGGTGTCAGTAGGTAGTTCATCACATTCAACCACAAATGATAATTTAATTAATTATGATACCACTACATGTGAGTTACTAGTACCCTATTTCCTATTAGCAAGGAAGTCATTTCAGTTCAAGGCCAAAGATATTACCAAACCAATATGAGAATTTCACATTCAAGGATAGTTTCCTGGGACCACTCATAATACCAAACACTATGTCAGTCAGGGTCCAGTCAGGTAAACCGAAACTATACTAGGCATTTGAACAAAGTCAATTTAATAAAGAGAATTTGTTTTTAAAAAGATATCAGAGGACTTAAAAAGGAACACTAAGGTAGCACAGAGATACTGCAGGAAATACTAGCTCTAGATCTAGAGGAACAAAGGGAAGAGGTTTGGGTTATTAGAAGTTATGGGTTTGGAGGAAGGCCTTGTAGAGTTGGGATTCAGATTTCTAAGCAGGAGATGCTGGGTGGCTGCTATTAGTACCTAAGGAGTTTGGAGGAAGGGCCTCGCAGAGTTGAGACTCAGAACTCTGAAGGAAAGGTGTCACCAGCTGGTTTTGGTACCCCTCAGGGTTATAAACAGGCTGGTTCAGAAAGTACCTGCTGCTGTGAGGATGAAGGACCACTGCTGGGGCAACAATGACAGGAAGGGCAAGCAAAGGAAGGAGCAAGTCCCTTCCCTTGTCCTCTTATGCTATCTAGTCTCCTTCTAATAACCCCAATTAATCAAATCTAATAGGAGGCCAGCTGAAATAGGAGAAATAATGTTTGCAGAGTACCAGCCCCAGTATCACAAAGCAGAGAGAGAAAGGTAGAATTAGAACTAAGAGACAATCACTTAGTAACTGGCCTGATGCTCTCAGTGAATGTTTGTTAGATGAATTGATCAGTAAATGAATGAATGATACAGATCATTAGTGCTACCTAAGTTCAGGAGAAAGATCAGTGTGTGCAGGAAATAAGGCTCTCCTGGAGGGTGTATCAGGTACTGCTTGAGAGCATGATCTTTTGAGTTAAGATAGTCCTAGGTTCAAGTCCCAGTTCCACCACTTACCATGTGGCTTTTGGACAAGTTACTTAGCTTCTTTATGCATCAGTCTACTCATCCCATATATGGAAATAATAACAGCACCTACCTAGTAGGTAAGGATTAAATAACACATGTTATGTGTTTATTACTATAATGACTGAAATATAGAAGAGTGTGATTAGTGGTAATTATTACTATTATTTCTGCAAAGAGATGAGTGAGACTTGAATAGGACTTTTAAAAATAGGTAAGATTTGGGCTAGATATGGTAGCTCACACCTGTAATCCTAACACTTTGGGAGGCCAAGGTGGGAGGATTGCTTGAGGCCAGAAGTTCGAGACCAGCCTGAGCAACATAGGAGAACTGTCTTTGCAAAATTAAAAAAAAAAAAATTTAAGGCCGGGCGCGGTGGCTCACACCTGTTATCCTAGCACTCTGGGAGGCCGAGGCAGGCAGATCGTTTGAGCTCAAGAGTTAGAGACCAGCCTGAGCATGAATGAGACTCCGTCTCAAAAAAATAAGAAAATAATAAAAAAAATAAAATTAAATTAAAACAAAAAACCAAACCAAACAAAAAAATTTAGCCAGGCACGGTGGCACATGCCTGTATTTCCAGGTACTTGGGAGGCTGAGGCAGGAGGATCGCTTCAGCCCAGGAGCTTGATTTTGTAATGAGCTAAAATGACACCACTGCACTCTAGTTTGGACAAGATATCTAACGGGAGAAGTGAATGAATGCCTCTTATGATGTGTGGAAGGAGCCTTGTTTTTATAGCCCCTAAGATAAAACTAGGACCAGAAGGTAGAAGTTAAAAGAAAGCAGAGTTTGATTCAGTCTAAGGAAGAGGATGCTTTGGGATAAACAGTTGCCTTGACACTGCAAAGATTTAAACAAACACCTGATTCTTGCATTGGAGTTGGAAGAGATCACCATAAAATTTGCTTCTAAGGCTACGACCAAATGTTTCTGTCATTCTAGGATAGAATCAAGAAGAGCCAAAAATGAGGAAAGGATGACTAAGACAAAAGGCTATGAGAGTAAAGGGGAGCGAAGAGGAGCTAGAGAGTAGAGAGAAGGCTGAGGAGAAGGGAAGAGGGAGGGAAACTGGGAGACAGAGGAGGAGTATGTGGAGAAAGGACAGGGGAAAGGCATGGGCATGTGGGGAAGCAGGGTGGGGACGGGGAAGATAGTATAGGAGGATATCAGGCAGGGGGAGGAGTAGAAGCGGTCTGGACATAGGCTCTCACCTAAAGTACCGGTTGGGAGCCACATTGAGATAGAGGAAATGGATCTTGTTCAGGTATCCCTCTGTCTTCAGAATGGTCATCATCTGGCTACCCAGGGAAGAAATATCAGGTAAGAAGCCAGTGCTTCTCCTTTGGAAGGCCTTCTCCCCAGGAACTTCGTAGTCAAGCTGAGACCTGTATGACAAAAAAAATCAGGAGAGAAAAGGCCAAGCAAAGAGGTCAGGGACCTAGAGGTGGGCCTTGCCACTGTTGGCCAGTGAAAGGAGGAGCTAGATCAGGTGCCTGAGGGGACCTGACGTGGCATTGTCAGAGCCTGTCTACCACCTATACTCAAAGATGTCACATACTGAGCAAATATAGACATTGTACAACAGTCAGGCAACTATATTCACACAAACACATACATGAACAACCCCTCCCTTTCTGATAAACGAATAATCATTCTGGATTGATTGTGATTACTGTGAGGTCAGTATTACATAATAATATGTACAAATAAAGGGAAGACTATTTTCCCAACTCATCACTCTGTAAGCCAACAGTTCTGGATTTTCTCTCTCTGTCAACCTCCCTAGCCTTCTAGATCTGATATCCTATCTTTGCTTCCATTATGCCTGCTTTCCAACTCTACATGAACTCCATGCCTGTCCTCTTTACTGGTCTTCCCTCATTATCACCCAACCTCTAACTTCATATCCTTTCCTTTCCTGCCAAGATCCAATAGTGCATCCTTCAGTCTTCTACCATACTGGTCAACAAAATTGTTATGAAAATTAGTCACCAAGAACCCAAAAGTAAATTACCTGGACTAATAATTTTGGTTCGGGTGAACTCAGAGCACAAAAACAAAAACAAAAAAAAACACACAAAACCAAAAACCCTTAGAATGATTAAACTTGGACTTACCAAAGTATACTAGTATCCCTAATTGGCCCAAATTTAGATCAACAGAACAAGTTACCCCAGGGATAACAGTGCAATCCTCTTCTAGAGTTTATAGCAATAATAGGGTTTATGGCTGGGCGTGGTGGATCACACCTGTAATCCTAGAACTTTGGGAGGCTGAGGTGGGAAGGAGGATCACTTGAGGCAAGGAGTTCAAGACCAGCCTGAGCAACACAGCGAAACCTGATCTTTACAAAAAAAAAAAAAAATTAGCTGGGCATGGTGGGAGACACCAATAGTCCCAGCTACTCAAGATCACTCTTGAGCCCAGAAATTCGAGGTTAGAGTGAGCTGTGATCACGCCACTGCATTCCAGCCTGGGCAATAGAGGGAGACTCAAAAATAAAATAAACAAGCAAAGCCAATAGGGTTTATGACCTTGATGTTGGATCGAGAACACCTTAAATGGTATAACTGCTATTAAAAGTTCATTTCCTCACCAGTTAAAAATCTACATGATATAGCAGATTCGGAAGATAACAGAATCAAGAGTGTTGGCTCCTCTACAGATCTCTGATGTCCAATCTCAACTGTGGGCTCATTCTGCCCTGATATCTTAGTACAAGTCCTCAGGCAGCTACCTCTTTCAGGCCTCACATGCTGCTATACCTAACCCAATGCCCAGCCTGCCAAGCCCCCAGACCTATCCCATTCTCTGCCTCCTTCCCCCTGGAGAAAGCTGAGTTCTCAGCCATGAGCTAGCCATGAGCTAACTCCCTCAACTTCACTTGCCATCCTACACACTTATCTGTCCCCCAATTTGGTAGGAAGAGGAATCCTTTCTTCTCTGCAAGGCTAATTCCTCCATTAGGGCTCTGGATCCCTTACGCCTCTCTATAATGTATTTTTAATCTCCTCTTCTTACCTTAGCCTATTTATTCATTCAGTCTATAAATATTTATTGAGTACCTACTTCTCAACATGACTCAAGGGCTATAAACACCTATCTTAAAAAAAAAAAAAAAAAAGTCCTATCTGGGCACCACAAACTGCTGTCCTAGTATTTCTCTTTTCCCTTCAAGCCAAGCTTCATAAAAAAAAAAATATGATTTCCACTTCATCTCCCATATCTCCCATGCACTCTTCAATGCACTGCAATCTAGCTTCCTCCCCACGAAACTCCACCGAAACTGCTTTCACCAACCTCTTCCTTATTGCTAAATCCAATGAACATTTTTCAGATTTTTACTTGCCACAGTAGCAGTTAACACTACTGACTGCTCCCTCCTCCTTGAAACTCTCCTCTTATTTCACTTCCTAACCTGCAAGATATTTTGTTACCCTAATCTAGATCCAAACTCCTTGATGTGCTTTCCTCTAACTACATACAATAAACACTCCAGAGGAGCAGCCCAGCAACCGACACTGTTCTTTTATTTTATAGCACTTATTATAACTTGTAATTATATTTTACTGATATCAATTTACCTATATCTATCTCCCTAAAAAGACCCCATGGGAAGGGACTGAGTCTGTCTCATTCACTTATACATCCCCAGCATCTAGCAGTTCCTGATACATATAGGTATCCAATAATACCTATGGAATGAATGAATGCCTGGGAGGATAGTCCTGAAGAACTTAATGCAAATTATGCCATATTAACTACACCTCAGAGGTTTAATGCCAGCTTCAAAGAGAGAGCAGAAAACTTGACCCCTCTCCAACATCTCAGCTCACTGTCACTTCAGTTACATTTCCCCAGGAAAGAAAACTTGTATTCACGGCACAGGGAAGCTCTTTGAAAAAGCAAAAAAAGTCTGCTGGCGTTACTGAAGGCATAAATTGTTGGCATTGGCCACCTTCCATTAGGGTCCCAGAAACCTGCCTATCTGTCCAACATTAGGGTTCTAAGCCTTCAGGGAAAACTTGACCCAGCAATAAACTCAGAGCAAAAACTGATGCCGGTGCCGTGGCTCATGCCTGCAATCCCAGCATTTTGGAAGGCCAAGGAGGGAGGATTGCTTGGGGCCAGGAGTTTGTGACCAGCTTGGGCAACATCCTGAGATCCTATGGAAAGGAAAGGAAAAGGAAAAGGAAAGGGAAAAAGAAAAGAAAGGAAGAAAGAAAGAGAGAGAGAGAGAAAGAAATAAAGAAAGAAAGGAAAGAAAGAAAAAAAGGAAAAGAAAAAAATTAGTCGGGTATGGTGGCACATATCTGTAGTCCCAGCTACTTGGGAGGCTTGGGCAGGAGGATGACTTGAGCCCAGGAGTTCAAGACTGCAGTGAGCTATAATGACACCACTGCACTCCAGCCTGAGAGACAGAGCAAGACCCCATCTCTCAAAAAAAAAAAAAATTGAGGAAGCCAAAGTTCAGCTTAACCCAAATGTATAACTAGCCTTCTTCCTACACACTGAATGTCACAGAGAAGCTGCAAAGCACCTAGAAAATGAGACCAGAGGGCGGGGAGAATTCCAAGACTAAAGTTAAAGAACTCTCAGAAGAGGTCTCTCGAGGCATTCTGAAACCCTGAAGAGAGCTCTGATAGCCAGAATTTAAAAAAATAAAAAATTATCACTCAAGGAAGTGACTCAAGAACTGACCTCTGGAGGGGTCAGGATGAACTCCCATCCAGTAGTGCTGCCAACTCTACTCTGCCTTAGAGCTGGTTTAGCTCACATAGACATGTGTGAGAAGGCCACTCAGACAGGCACTCCCTAGGAGTATCCTGAGGGAAGAGCCCTATACCCAGCATCTAGGATCCAGCACAAGATAGGCCCAGAAGTGAGGCTCAGTGATTATGAATGAATTAGAAAAAGAACTAGGTGGCTTTCAGCACCATCTGAGAAAGAAGCCTGGAAACTGAAAAGTCAAGTTGTTTTCTAAAGCTTTGGCTGCCTCATGGCTAACTTTTGATTTTCATTAATTTCTGCATTTCCCTATGGGGATTATCGTTAAGATCATTGGTTTTATTTTACAGACAAAAAGGAAGAAAGGAACAGCCTCACACCAGCTCAGCTTGGAGTCAGGCTAATCCCTATGATCAATAGAGAGCTGGCTCTAGACATCCAGTGGCCCTAGAGGCACCATAAACTGGCTTCTTTTTCCCCCTTGCTCAAAGCACCAGCCTGGTCCCTCACTTACCTAGTGCCTCTTCTTCCAACAGGCTCCTTCTCGATGTTGTCGGTGTCACTGCTTTCATACTGTACAGGGATGTCTGTCGCCAGTGCCAAGGGAAGGAGACTAAGGCCATCCAACCACAAGGCCTCTTCTAGGGCCATCTCAGCACCAACAATGCCCAGGCAGCGCTGTAGCTCGGGCAGTGTCAGTGGTCGCAACCATGTGGCCAACTCCTCCTGGACTTGCTGTGCACCCCACCGGGCCTGCACAAAAGGGCAGGCTGGGCATGGGGGCCCATGATGGAACCTCTGCTTCCGAGGACGGCAGTCGATGTGGGATGCACTGTCTAACAAAGAGTTGTCTGGAGGAAACGCCTGGTCCATGGCCTCTAGCAGGTCCAGCTGGAGCTGGGTTTGGACCCGGGGTGCCCAGCAGTACAGCTGCTCCAGGAGGGGCAGTAAATCAAGGTAACCAACTAGCAACTCACGATACGGAGGCAGCAGACCCAATACTGCATGCAGGTAGCGCCAAGCTGCAGGGCTACCATCTTGTAGCACAGCTGAGAATAGAGTTCGGAGCTCAGCTAGCAGGAGCTCCAGCACTGTGGGATGCTCCGACTCAGTCACTGGCTTCAGGAACTGCCTCTGTTTCCTCTGACAGGCCCCAGGCTGTTCTATGCTGTCCAGGACATGTACAGAGTGCCCAGACTCAAGGGCATCAGATGATGCCTCACCAGAAGACAAACCTACCCTCCTCTCCTTCGAGACCAGGAGGAGCTGGACATTCAACTGCTGTCGAAGTGATCTTGCCCACAGCTCCGGATCCAACTGCCAGTTCCAGGTTCCTGGCTGCCGGGCCTCACCTGCGTGGGCTAGCCCGCGAGAGGGGCAGAAGGCAGGACCTCAGGCTCTGGGCAGGGGTTGGTCAGGATCAGTGGAGTTGGGATGAGGGGGAGGAAGGATCCTAGGACAGGGAAATGGATGGAGCTGCAGGGCAGAGTCAGACCCTCAAGCCCTCCCGATGGCTCCGCCAAAGACTCTGGTAAGAAGCAGGCCCAGGACAAAGGTGAGAGCCCTCCCTGCACAAGAGTTCCTTCCCACCTCCCAGTACCCTATCCCGCTCACCTGGCCTAAGGGGTGTAGGAGGCAAGGGAAGGGAAGACAGCCCGACCTGCTGATGAGGTTTCATTGGGGAGTGCCTGCTGGAGAAGTGAGTGAGCTTACACTTGGGTCCCAGTTACAGGCTCACCCTAATCACAGCCACCCACACACAGAGAGACTGGCGCACACACGTGTAGTCACCTGAAGAGGCAAACTGACACACCGATAGGGCTCACTCAGAGAACCTCGGAGAGCCTCGGTCATAGCAACCAACCTTCACTCTGGCTGGCGATCGCCTGAAGGGGAGGAACAGGTCGTCACTCAGAGGCAGCAAAGCTGCAGTCCCACGGCGTCTTCGTCCAGAGGCTGAGGAGGTCGTGAGGACAGAAAGCCAAGGAGCTGGCACAGCGAACTCCTCGGTCAGGATGCGAGTGGGGGCAGCCGAGAGGAAGAAGGGGCAAAGGAGTGGGCTGGGAGAGGGGGAAGAGGAGGCGGCCTCCGGGGGTGGGGGCCTTCTTGGAGGCGAGAGCGACAGCAGGTCCGGGAGGACGAAGGAGAGCGGATCCCGCAGCTCCATCCGCCCGCAGCTGTTAGGACCGTTACGAGACGTGCAGAGGCCCGAGTCTGGCCAGTAGCATCCCTGAGAGCCAGAAAGAGGAGGGGCCAGGGTCGGATGTGGGCGGTGCCGAGAGGGCAGAGCCAAAGCCGGGAGGGGCGGGACCCAAGCCAAACTTGTGGGCTGCTGCAAGCCTGGGACAGGGACCCGTGGAGGACCACGATGGGTCTGAGTGGCACGGCTGATTCAGGAGACTAGCAATCCAGAGGGCTTCGTGAGCAGGTTTCAGTTTATGCATTCACTGAGCGTCTAAGCTAGTGCTAGGTCCCAATAAGGTCCCTTTGGGACTTCTCCCTCCTCCCAACATATCCATGTACCCTAACCCACCTCCTAAAAACAAGCCTGAATAAGACAAAATCCTTGACCTTAGGAAGTTCAAATCTAGTTGGGCGGGGGATGGGGGGGTGAGGGGTCCGGGGATGGCCGAATGATTTTTTAAAAATTCAGCTGAATGATTTTTAAAAAGTAGAAATTCAGCCCCACTTCTCCTCTAACACACAGATTAGTATATCCAACTGCCTGCTTAATGTCTCCACCTGGCGAGGTGATAAGTATCTCAAACTTAAAATGTCCAAAAGCGGTCTCCAAAACATCCCTCCCCCCAAGAGAAAACTGTTCCTTTCAGTCTTTCCCATCTCAGTAAATGGCAAGTCCATTTTTTCCAGTTGCTCAGGCCAAAACCTTGGAGTCATCTTTGACACCTCTCTCTCTCTCACACACAAACACAAACACACACACACACACACACACACACACACACACACACACCATAACTATTCCTTCCGGAACTTCTGTTGGTCGTACCTTCAAAATATATCTAGAATTCAACTAGTTAATATTTCTCACCACCCTAAGTGCTACAAACATGGTCTAAGCTGTTATCATATCTCACCTGGATTTTCCATGGCCTTCTAACTGGTTTCCCTGTTTCTACCCTTGCCCCTACAATCTATTCTTTTCAGAGCAGCAATGACCCTTTTCCTGGGCAGATCTAGCACTCTTCTGCTCAAAGCTTACTACTGCCTGATCATCTCATTCCCACAGGTGAAAGGGAAAGTCCTACCATGACCTACAAATTACTCTCTCATAACTGCCTGCTTCCTCTGCAGCCTTCTCTCTCTATATTCAGTCCACTTTTGCTGTGCCTGGATCACACCAAACATACTTCCACCTCAGAGCCTACAAATATGCTGTGCTCTCTGCTTGTGTATCAGTTAGGGGATAGTACAAGTTGCGATAGTCAGTTTTATGTGTCAACTTGACTGGGCTAAGAGATGCTCAGATAGCTGGTATACATTATTTCTGGGTGTGTCTGCGAGGATAATTCTAGAAGAGATGGGCATTTTTACAGGTAGACTATAAAGTAAAGAAATAAAGTAAAGAAGATTGATTACTCTCACCAACGTGGGCAGGCATCATCCAATCTGTTGTCTGAATAGAACAAAAAGGCAGAGGGGAATTTGTTCTTTGTTGGAGCTGAGACATCCATCCTCTGTCCTTGGACATCTGCAGTCCTGGTTCTCAGGCCTTCAAACTTAGATAGAATTACATCACCAGCTTTCCTGGTTCTCATGCTTGCAGACAATATACTGTGGGACTTGTCAGCTTATCAGTTCTATTTCTCTGGAGCATGCTCACTAATACATAAGTTTTCTGTGCCTGTGTAACAAATTATCACAAACTAAACAGCTTTAAAAACAAGATCCATGTGGTATCTCACAGTTCTGTAGATCACATGTCCAGCATGACTTGGCTGAGTTCTCTGCTCAGGATAGCATAACTCTGAAATCAAGGTGTTGATTGGGCTGAGTTCTCATGTGGAGCCTCTGCAGAAAAAAAAATCCACTTCCAAGCTCATTATTGTTGTTGGCAGGACTCAGCTCCTTGCAGTTTTAGGACTGATATCCCTGTTTCCTTCCTTTCCACCAGCCAGAGACCACTCTCAGGTCCCAGAGGCCACTTGCCTTCCTTGCCACGTGGTCCCTCCATATTCAATTCAGCAACAGTGCCTCAGACCCTTCTCATGCTTCGGATTTATCTGACTTCCCTTTCTGCAACCAGCCAAAGAAAACTCTTTGCTTGTAAAGGGCTCATGTGATTAGGTCAGGCACCCTCAGGCAATCTCTTTCTGATAGTCAACTATGCCATATAATATAACCTTACAGAAGTAAAATCTGTCACATTCACAGTCCCAGGGAATATGCAGGGCAGACTAGGGAGCTATATACTAGGGAGTAGGAAATCTCAGAGAACATCTTAAAATTCTGCCTACCACACATATGCTGTAATAAAAAGATCCAAAATGCCATGGCTTAAACATGATTATTTTTTCCTCTCACATAACTGTCCAAGTATAAATACTCAAGGGCTAACATGGCAGCCTTTTAGTTATTCTGCCTTCTCCAAGGAAGTAGTCCTTGTCTTCCGGGTCCAGGAGAGTTCACCACTATGTCTGCTGGGTCCCATCCCAACTGATGAGATGAGAGGAAAGAGAAAGGAGAAGGTATACCCTTTCTTTTAAGGGCACAGCCTGGCAACTACACACATCACTCAATCACATGGGCATGCCTTGCTGTTAAGGAAAGCTAAAAAATTTAATCTTTATTTCAGTGGTCATGTGCCAAGATACAACTCAGGGGTTCTAATAGTAAAGAAAGAAGGGGACAACTAGTGGCTTATACCACTAGTTGAGCAGAAGTGTGAACACTCTTCCTTCCAGGTGCCCTCAAGGTTTACTCCCTCATTTCAAGCCTCTGCTCAAATATCACCATATTAGTGAGTTCTTCCCTAAGCACCCAGCAGAAAATAGCAACACTCTCCCCAATATCCTATCTTCCTTACCCTGCATTATTTTTCTCCATAGCATTTACTACCATCTCATATAAATATTTATTTGCTTATTGTCTATTTACCCTGACTAGAAATATAAGTTCCATGTGGCAGAGATTCTGATTGCTCCCTACTCTATCCCCAGTTCCTAGTGCTAGGCAAGTAGGGGATCTGAAAATATTTGTGGAAAAAATACATAAATGTATAACAATCTTAATGGGGAAGAAGATAGGCTCTTGAATCATGCCTGGATTGAAATCCTGACTTAACCACTTAATAGTCATGGGGTATTTTACTTCAGTTTCATTTTTTGAAAATGAAGATAATAATAGTTTCTACCTTATAGGGTTGATGTGAGGATTAAATGAATTAATGCATATAAAATACTTAAGAATAAGGTTGGTAGATAGTAGGCACTTGATAGAATTAATATGTGTTTGGTTGTGGTTCATTTTGACATAATGATGAATAAGACATAATAGGGTTCAGTGAGGGCATGAAAAAAAAGAGCATGGACAACTCTTCCAGGAAAAGGCAAGCAAGAGTTCCTGAGTCACAGTAGGCCTTAAAGTTTAAGGCCTTAAAACAACAGAAGCTACCCAGACAGAAAAAGACAGAAGGGAATTCTGTTCAGTAACCTCTGCTGAGCCTTCAACACTACCGAAAAATCTAATTAAGTTTTTTTTGTCAGTTCACTCTTCCATTCTGTGCAAAGACTATTTCATACCTCCTGTACTTTCTCATATTCCATTTTCTTCTGCTTTATTCTCAGATGATGACTTTACCTCCTATTAATAAAAAAAGATGCTCTATCAATCAGAGTTCTCCAGAGAAACAGAACCAATAAGATATATGTATTTATATAAAGAGATTTATTTTAAGGAATTGGCTCACGTGATTGTGGGGGCTGGCAAGTCCAAAATCTGTAGGGCAAGCTGGCATGCTGGAAACTTGGGCAGAAGTTAATGTTGCAGTCTTGACGCAGAATTTCTTCTTCTCTGGGAAACCTCAGTTTTGCTCTTAAGGCCTTCAAATGCTTGGATGAGGCTGACCCATATTATCGAGGGTAATCACCTTTACTTAAAGTCAACTAATTGTAGATGTTAACCATATCTATAAAAATACCTTCACAGCAACACTTGGTGTTTGATTAAATTAGTACTACAGCCTAGCAGAGTTGACACACAAAACCATCACACATACTATTTAAAAGGAACTCTCTCAACCTCCCAATACCAAATCAAAATACTACTTAGATCTGCTCTCATCCAATCCTCTCTCCTTCCTGTTACCAATCAGAGGTGCTCCTCCTCTCTCTAAAGCCAAGCTCTACATCTTTGCTCTGGGCCCATTCTCTCTTGCCTCCTTAGACTCAATAAATACTTTGTGAGCATCAGCTGTGTCAGGCATTGCTTTTGGTGTCTGGTTACATCGATTTGCAAAACAATAAGAAAAACTATTGATATATGGAGCCTATATTCTAGTGGGGGAGACACAAACAATAAAAAATGAGTAAACTATATAGCATGTAAGAAGTGAAAAATGCTATGAAAAAAACAGCAGGATAAGGGGAATCAGGGTTGTTTGAGGGGAGCATGGATTTTATTTCATTTATTTTATTTTATTATTTTATTGTATTTATTTTCTGTTGTCGTTCCTTCACCCCATAGGATCTAAGGGTACAATTTTAAATGGGATAATCAGAGTAAGCCTTAATAGAAAGGTGACATCTGAGCAAAGACTTGAAGGAGAGCAGCCCTTCCTCCAATCTTTTGTCTAGTTAGTTCTAATTCTTCCTTTGGATCTCAGCTTCAAAATCACTTCCTCAGAAAAGCTCTCTTTCATCCCCCGAAGTTGTACTACTGTATGTTTCCCTTACCACATACACTTTTTCTTCATAATATTCATCACAGTTGTGATGACCTGTCCTATATTGACCTTTATATATCTACGTTAAGTTCCAAGAGAACAAAGATTGCATCTTCTCATTCACTTCTGTTTCTGTATAGCTTAATCTAGTGTTGGTAAAAAGCAGTTGCTCAAATATCTTTGGACTATGTGAATATATGTATGAATGTGAGGCATACCCAGAAAAGGAAAGAGTCCAGAATTAGCATGATGTGTCCAACCATCACAAATAAACTGATACTTTTATAACCAAGTTTATGAGAATCAAAAACTGAGAAAAGAGGGTTGAAGATGAGGCCAGAGAGGTCATCTGGGACTTGATCAGAGAAAGCCTCAGTTGCAGTGCTAAGGAGCCTGAACATCACTGAAGGAGTTAAGTATTATAGGTGAGTGTATGATTACACTTATATTTTACAAGCCTCACTCTTGGCTAGTGTGGAAAATAGATTGGTAGGTATCTCTCAATAGCCATTCTCCTCTTCTTCTTTAGTAACAGAACCACCAAGTTTTAGCTGGGCAAATGACTGGAAAGAAAAAAGATTACATCTCCCAGCCTCCCTTGTAACAAGATCTGGACACATGACAAATTTCTGATGTACAACTTCCCTTACGTATCCTTAAAGGGAGGAGGCCATGCCCCTTCACCACCACTCCGTGTCCCATTCTGCAATCATGGGATGTTTATATGATGGAGAAATCTCCATCTTGGGTCACAAGAATGGGGGTCATACCCCAGATAGAACAATCAGAAAGCTGCTAAGTAGCCTGGTTCTCAGATGACTAGAAAGTTACCGCACCAGCTTTGGCCTAGATTTTTACTTGAAAGAGAAAGAAAAGTTTGTTAGTTGCTGTTATTTTGAGTCTCTGTTACATAAAACTGAGCTAATTCCTAGCTAATTAAAAGAGGTCCAGACTCAAGACAAAAAGCTGCTAGGGGATTGCTGCTGCAATCTGCGTAAGAGCTAATGAAAGTTTGATTAAGGTGGTAACAGTAAAGAA
>NW_012150174.1:13134390-13228338 GCF_000956105.1 Propithecus coquereli
TAATGAAATAATTATACAACTCACTGTAGGTTCAGGGTCCCTGGCTTAGATGACTTGAAAGAAGGCTATTGTGGCTAGAGCAGAGAGAGGGAGAGAGTGAAGTGTGATTTGAGTTAATTCAGCAAATAGTATTGACAGTCCAGTATTTGATAGTCATGGATAAGATAAAGCTAGAAGTAGGCAGAGGCTGAATCACGCAAGGCCTTGTAGGTCATGTTTTGAATTTCAGCTTTTGTCCTAAGAATGGAAAGCTATGACAAGGTTTAAGCATCAGTTTGTGTTTTATGGCTGATGAGTGGGGAACAGAATGGAGGGGGTATAGGGAGAAGCAGCAACTGCAATAATCCCGGTGGGAGATTATGATGAAGATGAAGAGAAGCAGGCACGATCAGGGATATTTAGAAATGTAAACTGCCAGGATTTGGCAATTGAATGAGGGGATGAGAAAGGGGGAAATTCCCAGGATGAGTAGCAGGAGTAAGAGGAGAGCTTATGAGGAAACATGGAGTTTGGAATGTTTTTGAGACACCTAAGTGAAGATGTCAAGTAGCTTGGAAGAGATCTGGAAATCATCAGTAACTAAAGCTCAAAGTGGGGATGAAACCATCCTAGAAAAATTAGACTGAGAAAGAACAGGACCTAGAGAAATTTTAAGTTTAAAGACTAGGAGGAGGATGAACTTGTGTAGCAGGCAAAGAAGCTGTGTGGGTCAAAGAGGTCAAAGTTGTGGTAAAACCATGAGAACGCAAATGTGTCAATACTGAGAAACTAGAAAATAGTACCAAATGCAACTGAGAAGTAAAGCAAGCTGAGGACTAGGAAATAACCACAGGATTCAAACCATTTCAATAGAATAAGGGTTGCAGAAGTCAAAATGGTCTGGGTTTAGGAATGGCAATGGAGTGACTTGTACTTTTGTAAGAGAGGGCCAAAGTATCCACTATTTTGAGAAATTTAGCTGTAAAGTAGAAAAGATAGGATGGTAACTGGAGGGGAAATGACGTACAGAGTGGTTTATCAACAGTGGAGTCTTTGGCATGTTTAAACACTGATGAGAAGCACTCAGTATAGTGGGAGGAAGTCAGATATCCTTAGAGGGAAGGACTAGGATTCAGAACACAGGAAGAGGCATTGGGCTCAGATGAGAGGGATGCCTGTTCTGTTTAGACAGGAGGGAAAAAGAATGATGGAGATGTATGAGGGTAAATAAGTTGTGGGATGTGGACAGAATTACTAACTGATAGCTTCTACTTGTTTATAAAGTAAGAAATAGGGTTACTTGTGGAAAGTTAAGAGAATGGTAAGGAGTAATAACAAATTATTGGTTTGAAATAGTCATTACAGGGAACAGTAAAGATGACTAGAAAACTCTAGTAGGATTATAAGGGCTGAGGCTCCATTTGAAGTTGGTAGCAACAAATTCAGTGGTATAAATCTGCTCTATAGTGGTTTCCTTGGGTGGCATTTAGTTGTCCAAAGGCAGACACAGACAAATGTTTCACTTTATTTAAGGGTCCAAAAGTTATGAAAGGCAAGGAAATTCAGCTTATTGCAAGATAAGCACTAGAGTTTAAGCTGGATAGGGATCTAAAGAAGGAAGGTGCTAATGGAGAGAAGGTAAAAGCAATGCCCTAGATGCTACAGTGAAATAAAAAAATCATAGTAGAACGACTAGTTCAATAAAGAAAGTGGACGGAACATGGTCAATGAATAAGATCCAAGTGTTTTGAAGATGGAGCAGTTTAGGGGATGGCAATGACCAGGATATAACTAACGGAGTGGGTGGCTCACACAGTGGAATTCACTGGAGATTCAGTTGAAGAACTAAGAGATCAAAATACTGAATGGATTGACTATGTAAACATACAGTATCAAGGGGTGGATTGGAAGACCAAGGGCTAGGTATTTAAAGTAGCAGGAGAGTAGCAGTTAATGAGATCGGTAGGCAAGTAATGAGAGAGGGTTATATGGATGAACAGCCTCAAAGAAATGAGACTGTACAAAGGAATGGACAGTTAAGTTCTGAAGCTACAATGGCAAGAACACCAAAATGTCTCCAGTATGTATGTTTGTGATAATGTAATAAAACTTTGTCAACACTTATTCCTAGGTGTCATGCTTGGAACATCACACTGCTCTCATTATGCCAATGGCTATCATTTTATGGCAAGACCTGAGGAAGACCAGCAACTATAGAAGGTAGAGTGGAAGGGATAAGGTTTTTCTCCTAAGTACTGAACACATTTATAAACTGAAAGAACCAGGACAGAAGGGATTGAAAATTTAAGAAAGGGATTAACTGATGAGTCAGACTGAGGAACACTTGTTTTCTAATGCCTAGAGGTGAGTTGGGTAAAAATGAGCTTGCAGATTAAAGCTCTAGAAGTTCAAAGAGTACAGGCTTTAGAGTGAGACAGTTCTATGGTTTTAACCCTTCTCCAGCAATTACTAATTATGTGACATGGAAAGAGAGGAAGCACAGATAATTCACAATGGAAGTTTATTGCAAGGATACACACAAATGATGATGTGGAAAAATTCTCCCATCAGGAGTACAATATCCCAGGTCTCCATTTTCTGGTCTTCTGTGAGTTGAGAAGTTCACAAGTTGTTTTACTTGCATTTATACTTCCCAAAGGGAGAATTTTATTGGGTAGATATACAGCCACTCAGTAGGAATGGTCCTGATCATCAACCTTTGCCTTCCTAACAAACTTTTCTGTTCAAGATTTGTTCAAGAGATAGGAGCTTTCTGATCTGTAGATGGGAGAGAACATCTGCTTTGTGGATGGTTGTAAGGAATTTTTTTTTTTTATTATTGTGGAAGCCCATGTCTAGGACCTTCAATTTCTCTGTAAAAAATGAAACAAGGTCACCTGATAATGGTGGGGCATGGGATTAGGGAGAGCAGTGAAAGTATAAAATAACTGTTATGGTGAGTAGAGGAGGGAATGGACGAGGAACCCATAGAGGGCTGTGTGCTGGTAGTGTGGGCTTAGCTGAGGTTGGAGACCTTGAATATTTAGTAGGCATTCATTACACAACTGTTTTTCTCCAGCAGTTTGAATGGAAGCATAGAAAAAAACAAATGGAATGATACAAAAAAGGAGGCCAAGAATGGCAAAAAAAATAGAGTGATAGAATGATATGCCATTCAGAGTGCTGAATATAGAGGTAAATTCCACAAAGGAGGAGGAAGGAATAATGTGAAAAGAATGGTGAGGCTAGAATTAGAAATCACAGAACAGGTACAAGTAGGAACAATGTGGGGTAAAGGGTGGAAAGCTGAAATTAGATTATAACCAAGCAGTGAAACATTAAGGTAACCAAAGGCTTCATTTTATCTTTTTTATCAGAACCACCACCATCTAATTCTCCCTTGGGTTTCCTCTTCCTCAAGCTTGGCTGTTCTGTCACATTCTATAAAAAAGACATGTGCACTAGAATGTTTATAGCAGCACAATTCACAATTGCAAAGATGTGGAAACAACCCAAGTGCCCATCAATACATGAGTAGATTAATAAAATGTGGTATTATGTATACGATGGAGTTCTACTCAGCCCCCCCAAAATAATGGTAATATGGCACCTCTTGTAGTATCCTGGATAGAGCTGGAGCTAATTCTACTAGGTCAAGTATCATAAGAATGGAAAAACAAGCACCACATGTACTCACCATCAAATTGGTGTTAACTGATCAACTTAAGTGTACATATAGTAATAACACTCATCGGGTGTTGGGCAGATGGGAGTGGGGAGGAGGGTATGGGTATATACACATGTAATGGGTGCAGTGCGCACCATCTGGGGGATGGACATGCTTGAAGCTCTGACTCAGGTGAGGCAAGGGTAATATACATAACCTAAATATTGGTACCCCTGTAATATGCTAAAATAAAAATAAAAAGTTTGGCTATACTGCAGAATATGGTCCCCAAGTTTCCCCCTTCTTGACGGCTCCTGATGACAAGCACACAGACTTTCTTTGTTTAAAGTTTTATTGCTTAGCTTGGGAGATAGGAAATATTAAGAAAGTAACAACCTGGGGAAATGGCTGGAGTTCCAGAACACCGTAGAATTCTTACAGGTGTCAACTCTCTTCTGTGGCCACTAACTTCCCAAAAGGCAGTGCTCAAAAGCTCTGTGATTTTTTTTGAAATTTTGTACTTAGATATTTCCTTCTTTTCCTAGATCCAGCAGAATTATTTCACATAAGACATAGTCCACAAGAAACCAGTTATGAACCAATGCATAGTGGGCTCACAGGTGAACCATTTAAGTCAGACAGAAGACAGATCATTTTGTCTTCTGGGCAGGAACCAATTTCCTGTTGCTATTACTAGCCTTAAAATTGTACATACAGACCCTGCTTTAACCAGATGCCTGGAAATTCTGAGGTTTTCCTTCTATATGCAGAAGACAATTTCTCAGCTGCCAGGTCTGAAGCCAGCATTAAATGACCAAACAACGGATAGTGCCAATAAAGTAGGCAAAGTTTCCCTGTCCAGAATATAAACCAAACAGAGCAAAAAGCAGGTTTATTTGCTCCAGGAAAAGGAGCAACAGTACCCAGCTTTCAGGCAAACTCTCATTCTCTACGTACGGGATTCCCAAGCCTTCAGTCTGAGGGTCCTTCTAGTGCCTTCTCTCCTGGAGTTGGGAACGGCTAGCTACCTGAAGGCGGGACTCTGGGCTGTTCAGCAGTAGCACCTGGCACGGCCGCGGCAGCCTCGTAGTCCGCGATGCGGCGCTGGACCAATGCAGGCATGAGCTGCACGTAAGAGGCCATGAGGCGGTGGTTGGAATGGATCAGCTTCCCAGCACAACTGTGCAGACAGGCCTCCTGGAAGGAAGACAGGTTGGAAGTAGAAGCAAAAGACGTCCTGTCATGCCCACCTCCTTCCTTTCCCATCCCCAGCCTAGGGGTGAGAGTCTCGGAAAGATCAGGGCCAGAGGTAGGGGAAGTGGGGAAAGGAGGGAAGCTGTTTGCCATTAACTCTTTTTTTTTTTTTTTTTTTTTTGAGACAGAGTCTCACTCTTTTGCCCAAGCTAGAGTGAGTCCCGTGGCGTCAGCCTAGCTCACAGCAACCTCAAACTCCTGGGCTCAAGCGATCCTACTGCCTCAGCCTCCCGAGTAGCTGGGATTACAGGCATGCGCCACCATGCTCGGCTAATTTTTTTCTATATATTTTTAGTTGGCCGATTAATTTCTTTCTATTTTTAGTAGAGACGGGGTCTCGCTCTTGCTCAGGCTGGTCTCGAACTCCTGAGCTCAAACAATCCGCCCGCCTCGGCCTCCCAGAGTGCTAGGATTACAGGCGTGAGCCACCGCGCCCGGCCTGCCATTAACTTTTGAGGGTCGAGGGTAACTTCCCTACACAGTTCCCACCTCCTCAGAGTCCAGAGCTCGGTGGTGCAGGCTGGGCACACAGCGCTGGAAGCATAGTTCTGTCATCCGATTGTAGACCAACAGGAAGTCCCGCAACTGGGAGAAAAGGGGACCAAGAATTCAGCGATAATGGCCCCACATTTCGACTCAAGGGCCCGCCGCCCGAGGTTTCCCAGGGCCGCGCACCACAGCCCGATGTTTCCAGCCCTCGGATCCCCAGCTCTGCGGGGTCCCCGCGATGTGGACAGCGATGAGAGCTGCACGTCCGGCCGTGAAGCACCTTAGCTCTCACTCACGTTTCTCAGTTGCTGCTGCTGCTGCTGCTCCATCACGGCACCGGCGCACGCCCTGCGACACTTCCGTTACACGGGCTAGGTGCCGCCCCGGAAGTAGTCTCTCGCTGCTCCCCAAGGACTGAGGGGTTGGCTGAAGGATTGCCCTGCCTCCAGCTGCTAACGTCACCTCCGCCCTTATAATCTGCGACGTGGCCGGCTTCTTCTGCCCGGAGAGGACGTCACTTCCGCCGTGTCCCTGACCTGCTGCTAGGATCGCGACGGGAACTGGAGCCCGAGGTCCCCGCGCGGCCCGGGCCTGGCGCCCTGAGGGGAAGAGCGGCCCGGCCCGAGGTGAGAGGGACATACTTGGGTGAGGGGAAGTTGAACGCACGAACCTGTCCCGAGGGCAAGATGCCCCTGAGCCCTCGGGAAGGATGGGGACACACCTGATGTCCAGGTGTATGGGGGGGGCGGGGACTCACACACTTGGGAGACGTAACTGACTTTGAAAGAGATCACCTATATCCTGGGAAAGAGAGCCTTTTACCAGAGACTGGGAACATACACCAACTGATTCAACTAAGGCCTGATAGGGAGGGCCTGAGGAAGAGGAGGTGCATGAGATGGAGGCGGGGGAGAACACCTGAAGGAAGGGGGAAGAAACACTAAAAGAGTGTGAAAGGCCAAGCAATGGAGAACATACCTGAATGGTGTGTGAACACCTGAGCCCTTGAAAGGGGTTCGTCTCCTGGTGAGAGTAAACGCACCTGCTTGGGGATAAGTTGCAAATGAGCACAGACTTTCTCTCTCTTGTTCACCACTGTATTTCCATTGCCTCAAACAGTGCCTGACACATATTAGGTACTCATTAAATGTCTGTTGAATGAGTGAATGCATGAATGATCACTGGAGTCCTGGTGAGGTTGGGGGGTTGTGAGAAGACACCCAGGCTTTGGTGCACACGTGTACAATTGTGCACTATGGAGGAGAGAAATACCTATACCTGAGGAAAGGTGTGGTTGGCCGAACCCCAGGACACTCAAGCCCTGGGACAACCTCTAAAACCTCAGAAATGACAGAGGAGGTCTCCGTCTTCTAGAGTGCTGGCCAGTTTCCAGAACTATCTGTGTTGGGCTTTGCAGGGTGCTGAGGTGGAGACTTTGACTCCAGTGCCTTCCCTAGCCATGACGGACGGGATCCTAGGGAAGGCAGCCACAATGGAGATCCCCATCCATGGGAATGGTGAAGCTGGGCAGCTTCCTGAAGATGATGGGCTGGAGCAGGTGCTTCTGTTGGATTCTTGTAATTGTTTCAATTTAGGAATCCCAATTTATAAACCCTGGACTGTCACCCCCATTCCAGTAGTCTTCTCCTAACTTACCTAACTTCCTTCATTCTTTTTACAAATCTTCATTCTGATTCTGTGCAGCCTTCCCTTGTGTACCCTCTTTATGATGCTTCAATACAAACTTGTTCCCACCCCCAAAATTCTTCTGCTGCCCTGTGTTCCTGAAGCCCCTTCTCTTCTCTGGCCTATAGGACCTCCAGCAGGTGATGGTGTCAGGACCCAACCTCAATGAAACCAGTATTGTGTCTGGTGGCTATGGGGGCTCTGGTGATGGACTCATCCCCACAGGTATGAAGGATCAGAAAGAGGAAGCTTGAGTGGAGAGGGGGACAGGAATGGTTTTGGGGAGCACAGGATATGTCTAGGAAAGCTTGAATTATGTCTGGAGATCTTGGGAACTTTGCTCATGTGAGCCCCATGACTCTCCTTAGACCAAGACCAGCTGCTGGTCCATCTGCTTTTCTCTGCACATTTAGCCCCTGAGATGGCCCATCTGTTCTTTCCCTGCCACCACCACCTGAGACTTCCACAGGAGTTACCCTGCTCTAGAGCTTGAGGCTGCGTTGGAAATTTGCGAGACTTCTCAGAGTTTTACTTTAGACTCTAAAGTTTAGATAACAAACAGCCCTGAATCCCTGACTAAAATTCCACATGGAAATGTCAACTAGGTTTGCTGTTATCAGGACCCACCATCCTTGACTACCCCCACCCCCAAACTCAGTGTATTTTCTTCTGTTTGCTCCTTTACACCAGCAAATCTCTACTCTCCTCCCCCACAAGGAGGCCAGATGTATATTGGAATTTGGTTCTCAGGGCACAAGGTCCCAGTTCTTAGTGAGCAGGAGAATCCAATTATCTCTAGCTTCCCCTTCAAGGAAGTCATTTTCATGTGCTGGGAAGGAAGTATGGGTGGGCTCACACAGGTGTCTGGTGTATCTGAGAGGCTGGTGTCAGAGAACTTGGTCCTTTAGGGTCTGGCCGCCATCCATCTCACAGCACCACTCCTGCTGGCCCTGGAGATGAGGTGGCTCGGGGCATCGCTGGAGAGAAATTTGACATTGTCAAGAAATGGGGCATCAACACATATAAGGTAGGATTTAAGCACCTTTCCCTTCCCCAGAACTCCTTCTGAGTACCTTTTCCCCAGATCCTAATATTCTATCTATGGCTGAGACTAGGAGCCTGGGGGTGCTGGGGTAGGTACCTGTTGTTGCGGAGGGTGCTAGGGTCTCTGACCTATTCCCCCACTTCCTGATCAGTGCACAAAGCAGCTGTTATCAGAACGATTTGGCCGAGGCTCCCGGACTGTGGACCTGGAGCTAGAGCTACAGATTGAGTTGCTGCGTGAGACGAAGCGCAAGTATGAGAGTGTCCTGCAGCTGGGCCGGGCACTGACAGCCCACCTCTACAGCCTGCTGCAGACCCAGCATGCACTGGGTGATGCCTTTGCTGACCTCAGCCAGAAGTCCCCAGAGCTTCAGGTGCCTCAGCCAGACCAAAGAGGGTGGGAGTACTGGGCCCGACCCCTCCCAGGCAGTCACTCCTCAGCCTCCCTCCCTCCCTCCTGCAGCCCACAGGGAGAACCCCTCCAGGGTGGGCCCAGCCTTGTCCCCAGCAGCACTCACCTGTGGAGGCAGCCTAAGGGTTTGTACAGAGATCCAGAAGTTGGAGCGGTTGGGGGAGGGTGCACACTAGGTGCCTCACAAGCAATCCCTATCTGCATTGGGGAGAATGCCTTCAGTGCTCAGCCTAATCCCCTGCCTGCTACACTAGCTCTCCCTGTTCCAGTCTTGTGAGCTTATCTGAGAACCCCCACCCCTCACATTCCTACCCCAGGCATCCCCAGTGTGGCCCACTAACTTTCTGGCTAAGAGCCTTGCTGGAGGCAGTCCTTGGTGGTTCCAGTTTTGATGGCTCTTTCCTTTTTGGGGAGGAGGGTAGTGAGGGGCTTTACAGCTCCAGTCAGGTAGGGACTGTTACTCAAGTCCTGTTCTTCCCTTCTGCCCTCAGGAGGAGTTTGGCTACAATGCAGAGACACAAAAACTGCTGTGCAAGAATGGGGAGACGCTGCTAGGGGCTGTGAACTTCTTTGTCTCTAGCATCAACACGTTGGTCACCAAGACCATGGAAGACACACTCATGACTGTGAAACAGTATGAGGCTGCCAGGTGTGGGCACTGGCAGGGCCTAGAGTTTGGGGAGTTGGCTGGTATGGGTGGAAGTTTAGGCATTAGGGGCATAAGAATTTAGGAAGGAAAGGAAAGTATGTGTTGAGGACAAAGGGGTGGAGACCAGCCTGTATCACCCCTTCCCCAGGCTGGAATATGATGCCTACCGAACAGACTTAGAGGAGCTGAGCCTAGGCCCCCGGGATGCAGGGACACGTGGTCGACTCGAGAGCGCCCAGGCCACTTTCCAGGCCCATCGGGACAAGTATGAGAAGCTGCGGGGAGATGTGGCCATCAAGCTCAAGTTCCTGGAAGAAAATAAGGTGCCAACCCCACCCCCTTGACCTTAGCCCACCTTCCCACCTGTGACACTAATCTTCCCCTCAAGTCCTCCCCATCATTGGATAGGGAAATGCAGCCTGTCTAGGGAGTGGGATGTTCTCTCCAGCCCCCTCAACCCGAGTCTTTCCACGTCACCTTCCCTCCAATCCCTGGCCCTTTCCTGTTGGGTGATTTGGCTGGGGGTCCCAGGAACATAACTGGGATAAATCACTCCCTGAGCTGGGGTACCAGAACCCTAGGCCCAGCAAATCAAGTCAGGTTTCTTCCATCAGATTGACCTATCTCCTTTGATTCCCTGGGTAGAGTTCAGCCCCCACCCCAAAAGCACCATCTGAGCAGAGTCCACATACCCCTGGTCTGTACCTGGGCTTAGGCTCATAGACCCTCAAGAAGGGCGCCTGAGTCCAGCCTTAGCTGACCCTGCTGGACCCCCAGATCAAGGTGATGCACAAGCAGCTGCTGCTCTTCCACAATGCCGTGTCCGCCTACTTTGCTGGGAACCAGAAACAGCTGGAGCAGACCCTGCAGCAGTTCAACATCAAGCTGCGGCCTCCAGGAGCCGAGAAACCCTCCTGGCTAGAGGAGCAGTGAGCTGCTCCCAGCCCAACTTGGCTATCAAGAAGGACATTGAGAGGGGCAGCCCCAGGGTAGGGGAGATTGGACTTGGGACATCCCTTGCCACATGCCCTCTGGCTTGGGCTCCCTTTTTCTGGCTGGGACCTGACACCAGTTTTGCCCACATTGTTGTGGTGGGAAGAGGGCCTGCAGGCCCAGAAGCTGCTGCCCTGTCCTTTATCTTCCTGGCCACTGGGCTTCATTCCCAGATCTTTTCCTTCCACTCCACAGCCAAAGGCTATGACAAAACCACTCCCTGGCCAATGGCATCACTCCTCAGGCTGGGGTGTGCCCCCTGACCAATGACAGAGCCTCAAAAGGCACTGTCAGCCGATGGCAGCTCTTCTGGGGCTCCCCTGGGCCAATGATGTTGCCTCCAATACCCTTTGTCTCTCCTCTATGCGTGCCCATTGCAGAGAAGGGGACTGGGACCAAAGGGGTGGGGATAATGGGGAGCTCCATTTCTGGCTTTGCATCTAAATGGGCCTCCCCTCACCCACCCACCCAGTTTAACTGTGCTTAGAGCCCAGGAAGATTGGGATCTAACACTAGGAATAAACCTTTCATAAAAGCAGGCCCAGTGAGGTCAATTTGTGGGGGACTCTAGGAGGGTGGGGTGGGTAGAGAAATGCATAGTCTAATCATAGATCAAAATCTTATCAAATCAGAAGAGCTAGTGCCAGGCAGCTGAAGTCATAGGTTTCAGAAATGGTCTGAAGGCCCAATCTCCCTCAGCCCCAGGTAGAGCCAAAGCTTTATTTGTCCTTCGGCCAGCACTAAGACAGCTATGGATCTTAAGAGCACAGGGTCCAAAGGGGGTTGGATTTACTGACTTTCATCATGCATTCATTCATACAGCAAATATTTACTGAGGGCTTTTATTTGCCAGGCACTGCTTTAGACCCTGGGGAAACATCAGTGAATAAAACACGGTCCCTGCCCACAGTGCTTATGGCCTAGTGGGGCATAGAGACAAGTAACCAGGCAACTACAATACAGTGATAAGTACTAGGATACAGAAGAACAGGGCGCTATGGGAGTACAGAGAGGGGCATCTAGCCTAGGCTAGGGTGGAAATGGGGGTGTCAGTTTGAAAGCTGAGGCCTGAAGGGTTAGTAGGTGACAGCCTAGCCAAGAGTAAAGAGAAGAGCATCCTAGACAGAGGCCAACATGGGAGGAATTCAGTTTGGAATGAAAAATGAAGGACAAATGGTTAAGGACTTTTGCTGTCCAGAGAAAGGGAGCTGTAAAGCTTTTTAAGCAGAAATTCGAGAGCATGGGAGAGCTCTAGGACTGAGGAAAGTAGTCCTGAGGCTTCAGATAGTGTCATATAGTCCCCAGTTCCATCATCATGGGTAGTCTAGTAAGCTGCAGCCAAAAACTCCAAGCATGAACACTGTCTGAGGCTCCTTCACAAGCACTGGAGCACCCTGTGCTGCATGCTGGAATTCAGGTGGATGAGAGGTTGAGGCAGTTCCCATGGCTCTGGCTGCACCCAGGTGTTGAGCCCAAATGTGAACCTCGTGTGAGGAAATCGTAAGAAAGCTCCCTAACAGCACTTTGGTTTAGTCAGGGCCCAGGTGTCATCACCTGTATGCCCTTTGGCCAAAGAGAGCTCCAGAATTTTTCAACATTCTCCCCACCTCTGGAAGGCTGGAGGAATGGGACAACCCAGTCAGCAGATTCTCATAGCACTGGGGTCCACATGGGCCTGACTTAGCTCTTTGTCACTGCTACTACAGCTCCCAGGCAGGCTTCCTGGACTTTGGTCAGCTGTAGTCACCTGACTCCAGAGCTTGATTTGTGTGTGTGTTGGCGGGGGGGTCCCTAATATAAGCTGCCACTTTATGGACCACTGGGGAATTTTCAACATGAAAGGTACTGAATCTCCAAATGCTGGAGGCAGAGCCTAAAAGCACAGCTCAAATCTGGGTTCCCCACTTTCTAGCTGAATGATCAGGACTAACATCTGGGGAGCCAGGACCCCGTTTCTTCCCTTGTAAAACGGCTGATAAAAGAAGCTGACTATTTTGGTTGAGTATTAAATATGTCAGGAGACTAGTTCTGTGTCTGGCACATAATAAGCACTCAGTCCCTGTTAACTGTTCTAATTTTTATTATTTTCCACTGGGGCTGCTTTTCCATAATGCAATGATTCTTAGAATTGCCCAGAGTCTTTGGTGTGAGGAAGGGAGTCGCTGGTTGGTCTGAACCATAATTTCCTCATGAGGGGACTCCTGAGACACCTAGAGCTGAATCAAGTCCTCCACATTTCTACCCCGTCAGCTCCTTCTCCCAGAGCTCTGGGTACAGCCCTTTCGCCGCCCAGAGATCCGTGCCCAGGTACAGACGGTCCCTGCCTCCCCCTGCTCAGCGGTCAGCGGAGACCAGACTAGCATATTCCATGGAGCACCCCAGGAAAGCCGGAAAGGGCGCCTCCAGGAGGTAGCCTAGACAGGCTCTCACGGTCTGAAAACCCTGCTGCCCCAGCTGCCTTTTCTAGTCGGAGCCTCATCCCAACCCCTGAGAACGACTACACCGCCCTCCCCCAGAGCCCTCGGGAGCCGGAGGCAGCAGGCGGAGATCCGGGATCCGGGATCCGCCTCCCTGGCTCCCCAGCCGCACCGCGGAGGCAGAGTCCGCAGGAGCTGCAGGGGCGTTGAGGGTGCGGAGCGGGTGGGGTAGGGGCGGGCAGGCGGGGTGGGCGGGGCCTCCGGGCAGTGGGCGGGGCGTGGGTGGGTCTTCGGCACTGGAGTCGCCCCCTCCCCTGGCCGGTCCACAGCCCCGCCCCGGCCCCTCCCTCCGGCTGTGCGGCTGGTCCGGCGGCGCCGGCGCGGGGACGGGCGGAGGCGCGGGAGGTGGGGCGGCGCCGCGGGCAGGGCCGGGCGGACGGGCGCTGGCAGCGGGGGCAGCGCCGCGGGCCCCTCCAACTGGCCGCAGTCCGGGTCTTGCCCAACCATCCTGTTCCAACGCGGTGAGTGCGAAGGGCGGGCCCCAAGGGTGCGTTTGTATTCCTGTCTGCCTGGGTCCGGGTCCGGGTCCGAGCGTCTCTGTGGGTGGGGGCGCGGATGATTTTCAAAAGCTGTGCTTGTCTCTGTCCACGTGAGGCGTGTCCATGTTGGTGAGAGCAGCAGGGGGATTCTTCGGGCTGTGGCTGCTCACGTGAGGTCCATGTTTTGAGGGGGGAGGCGCGGATGGATGGGTGATGGTTCCTTGGAGGAGCGCGGGGTTTGGGAGCTTGTGTGTGTTGGCGGAGGGTGGCGAACGCTACGGGCCGAGGATGGGGGGGTTGCGGAGGGGAAGTGGGGTTGCTGAGTGGGACTCTGGAATATTGTGGCCCAGCATGTCTGAGGGGTTCCTTTCTCCCTGGTGCAGACACCTCCACCCCTTGGAACCTCCTCCGTCCTCTGGCAACCACAGGCCCACCAGTCGGGATGGAGGACACCCTTTCCTCCCTTCGCACTGCTCAAGGGACAGGAAGCCTCTTGCGGAGGCTGTTTCTCATAGGAAAGGACCCCTCTGTTTCCCCTGCAGCCTAGGCCCCTCCTGGAGGACCCCAGGCCCCCTCTGGGTTCTGACCTCCTCCCTCCTGGACTTGGCTTGAGATTCTGGGCTGCAAACCTGCAGGGACAGATGGTTGCAGGTTGGAGGGGCAGGCTGCACCCTAGGGAGGTCAGTCCGACTGAAGGCAGGCCTTGGGCTTGTTCCTGGTATGGGGTCTCTGATGTGGACAACAGAAACCCAGGACTGGCCCCAGCAGGAAGATCAGATTTGGGAGATCAGAGCAGGTGCAGAGGTCTTGTTCACAGGTTTCTCCCTGCCAGTCTGTCCAGCTCACCAGTGCCCATTCATCCCCTAAGCAGGGCTCTGGTTTGCTGCAGAACTGGAATCAGAGCTGCAGGCCTGACAGGTGCCCTGCCTCTCTAGGCTTGCATGCCTCCAGTGACAGAGCACTTACTACCTTCTGTTGTGGGAAAGATTCCTTATGTTAAGCAGAGGTATCTCTCCCTGGAACTTTATTCACTTGTCTTGTTATTTACCATTACTTTTGCATCTCTCTCTGATGAAAGGGAACTACAGAGATTTAAACATGGCTCTCCTGTCACCAACATACACTGAGCACCTCCTGTGTGCCAGGTACCTCCGCAGCCACTTAGGGGACAGTGGCATTCTTGCTGAGAGAAGGACTTGAGCAAAGGGCTCATAGTTAAGATAGTACGGCTTGGGTTCAGAAAAACTGTATGGCTAGAGTAGAGGGTACTCATAGGGAGTGTCATAGGTGACTTAAAATGAAGCAAACATTTATTTTGAAAGGAGGGGGGCAACTGTGACCACCCGGTAACATACCTAGCCTTATGGTGAAGCTATTAATCAGATCATCAAGATAGTACAAGATGGGATTTAATCATGGGCACATATTACAATCTGTAAAAGCCCTTGGCTTGAAAGGGAACCTTGGGAATCTCAATTTTTGAGAAGAAAAAGACTCCCCCCCCTTCCCAATTTAGAAGTAAGGGAATGGGGTAGGAACTTGCCTTAGTGTAGTTAATGACAGAGTCAGGACTAGATCCTACATCTCCTGACTTTTTAAACCTAGACACATTTCAGAGGCAGAATCAAGGACATAGTCATAGCTTGTATCTCAGAGGTGGAAGAAAAGGCATAATTGAGAAGACTATCAGGGTTCTGGCTTGTGTGGCTAGGTGAATGGTGGTGCCTTTTATTGAGATGAGAAACACAGAAGGAAGAATAGGCTAGGGAAAAATGAATTAAGTTTTGGACTAGTCCCTGTGTACCATCTAGGTAGAGATGCCCAAGATGCGGTTGGATGTACGGGTCTGGGGTTCAAGAGAGTCATCAAATGCAGGAGATAAGGCTTTGGGAGTCATTAGCAATTGAGTATTAACTGAAACCAGGGGAGATAATGAGATTGCCCAGGCAGAGGATGAAAAATGAGAGAAGAGGTCCTAAAACAAAACCCTGTGGAAATAAACATTTTTTTTTAGGAATGGGCAGGGAGGAGCAACCAAAGAGGCAAGTGGAGAACCCATGTGGATTGGAGTAAAAACATCAAGTAGCCTCTGCCCTTTTGAGTTTTGCACTCTTGCCCAACTGGTCCATATTTCTTAATTTTTCATGCTTCTGTTTCTTTACCCACTGTTTTCCCAATGTATCTATCAATCACATGTTTATCACTCAAGACTCAGCCAAATATCCCTTCCTCTGGAAGCCTTCTTTATTCTCTGCCACCTCATAGTTAGATACTTTCTCCTGTTTTCTGCTGTTGCAGTTTGAACATATCACATTGTAGTTAAGTATTTCCATGTCTGTTCCCACACTAGTCTAAAAACTTGTGAAAGACAGGGAGTGTGTCTCCAGTTCCCAGTTGAAGGGTCTGGCCTAGAGTGTGCCTGGGGAAGTTTGATTGAATGGTTCATTGACCTACTCAGTCTGGCAGTGATGAGGAAGATGGTACTGTGAATTTTATCACTTTCCTTCTGTGACAATCTTATTGAATGGATTCCTTGGCTTTTAGGACTTTACCTTATCCAAGGCATTTTTTGTTTCAGAGAAAACCCAAAAACTGTAACCTTCAGTCATTTGTCATTTTGCTGAAGTCTCAAATAATCAAATACACCTGGAAACTAGTGAGTAGAATTGAGTCATTTTAGCAAGCAAGTGAGCCTAGCTGACCTCTTGTATCCTTTTGCAACAGTGCTTTAGTCCCCTCCACTCACAGCTGTGTAAATCATGTGTACTGGGAATCTTGTGAGATTGTAAGAGGAAGTCATGGGGGAAGTTAATGCTGTTTGAGAATTTGGAGAAACTGAAAAGCCTTGAAGCACATCCATGGCAGATGTCAGAGATCTAGTGGAGTCAGCACTGGCTGTCTTTATTTGTTCGTAGTCAACTTCTTCCTTAAGTCTCTGGATCTGGCTTCCTCTCTACTAGCCCCTGGAAGCCACACTCTCTGGGGTTAATGACAGCTTCTTTGGAGCTTTAAGTCATGGGACGTCTCTGCAGCATTTCACTCCCTTACTCATGAATCTCTCTTCTCCCTTGGCCTCATGACATCTCTCTTTCCTACTTCTCCTGCCTCTCTGGCCATACCTTCTCAATCTTTGTAGGCTTTGCTTCCTGGGCCTGTCCTTTAAATAAATATTGAGGTTTGTGGGGGCTTAGTCATAGACCCTCCTTTCTCACCTTACCGTCTCTGGGTGAGGTCTTCCACTTCCATGGCTTCAGGAACCGTGTTTACACCAACAGCATCCAGATCCGTATCTCCAGGCCAGACCTCTCTCTTGAGCTGGGGCCTGTCTTTCCAACTGCCAACTGAACCTCTCCACTTGAATTATGTCCCATAGGCACCTCAGATTCATTATATTAAACACTGGGCTTACCAGCTTCTCACCCAAACTGCTCTTCCAGAGTTTTCAAGCTAGAAAACTAGGAATCATCTCTGATTCCTTCTCCCCCTGACTCTTCATATAAAACCAACCAGTCACCAAGTTCTGTTGATCGCTCCCTATGAGATCCACTTCTCTTGACCTCCGTTTGCTACTTGTATAATCAAGGCAGTCTCCTAACTTTCTATTCTTGACCCCTCTAAACTATTTTCTACACAGAAATCAAAACTATACTTTTGTCACTCTACACTTAAACCCCCTCCCCCAAAGTTTTCCTCTGGCTTTTGGATAAAGTCTTAATCCCATAGCAGAGAAGGGTAAAGTCTAAACTCCATAATAAGGCCAACAAAGCATTACATGATATCACTCTTTCCTACATCTCCATCTCATCTCTTAGCCCTCCCCTGTCACAGTGTGTGATGCAGCCTTCTGATGCAGAAGGCACCATGCTCTCTTTGACTCATCCTGTAGCTCTCAGCTTGAATGTCACTTTCTTTAGGAGAACTCCCTTGGCCTCCAACCTCAAGACCCACCCCTGCCCCAGATCTAGTTTAGGTAACCTTCTTTGTACTCCTGGAGCAATCTGTGCTTCCCCATCATGGCCCTTACCACATTGCATTGCAATAATCTATTTATTAGATTGTGGAATCTATGAAGGCTGAGCTGTGACTATTTATCTTTGTGTCCCCAGGCCTAGCAGAGGTGTTGAGTGAATGCTGAATGAGGGAATGAAGTGCCTTGAGAACTGAGCCATAAGGGATGGGTGAGATAAGAGAATGCAAAAGGCAGCCTGAGGAAAGAGGGTGAAGTCCAGCTTTGAGTCCAAGGCCCTACAAGTGTCTGCTGTGATAAACAATCCACCTGAACCACTGCCCACAGTACCTTGGGGGAAGATCTGTAGAGCACAGTGGCATGGGAGAGATGGGAATAGGAGCCCATGAGAGGTAGGGGATCTTAGATTCAGGCTGGGATATGGCCTCAGCGGCTGCATGCCCAGTAAATCTGGGTGGGGAACTGAAGCAGGAAGGGGAGGGGAGGGAGGAGCTGTCAGTCCTTGGACATAGCCCAATCCCCGCCCCTGTGTGACAGGCTGGGACAGCCCTTTGGGCTTGGAGCAAGGCGGAGCCTGATATCCAGCTGCCCCAGCAGGGCCCAGCAGACCACTCCTACTCTTCATCCCAGCCCTCCCCTTCACCAGACAGAAGCCTCAGCTTGCCTGGGCCTCCTGGTCCTTCCTCCAACCCTCAATCTGTCCTCCCTTCTGCTATGTCATCCTGGTATTAAGTCTCCAGATTCAGTACCCGTCACATCTGGAGAGAGAACCTCAGGATCCCAGTGCCCACACTAGGGAAAGATGCTCTCAGGCATGCCCTCCCCACCCTATGCACACCCACCCTCACGCAAACATAAGGCATGTGCAGCTTAGTCCTCAACCCAGGGCTCTGCACCAGACCCCCTGCATTCATTCATTTATTCATTCATTGTCTTTAGAGAGGTCCATGATGCAGCTAACTGGGCACAGACAGTGGTGACCTGGCCCTGGTCACTGCCTATTTTGCAATAGTCCAGCTATTTTTCTGCCTCCCTTCATGACCAAATTTCTGCCGTGAATTGCCTGCATCTGCTGTGTTAACTTCATCTCCCATTTACTCAGCAGTCACTCTGACCTGGCTTCTGTCCCCACCACTCCACCACCACCACCAAATCTGGTGGATACTCTCCAGCCCTCTTCTTGCTTCCCCCCTCCTTTTTCTTGAATTGCTCTCTCTCTTAATTTCTTTGGTTCCACACTCTCTTGATTTTCTTCCATCCCCTTTCTCAGTTGCTTTTGCTGGCTTCCCTCCCTTGTGCTGGGCCCTTTTCTTATCACTGTCCACTCTGTCCCTAGCAGTCCCATCCATTCTTACTGCTGTAGGTGCCATTAATATGCCAGTTGTCCCAAATCAATAACCAGCCCGGACCTCTCACTCTTGAACTCCTATATTCTGTTCGTTACTTGACAGCTCTACTTGGACATCACAGAGACACGTCAAACTTAGCATGCTTAGACCAAAATGCCCCAAACCAGCTTCTGCTCAGCTCTTGCTGTCTCTGTTCATGACCCATCGTTTGCTCAAGCAAGAAACCTGGGAAGCATTATCAACATTCCTTTTCCCCTCTCACATGTAGTCTATCATCATGTTCTTTTGATTCAACCTCATGAACATTTCTCAAATCAGTCTACCTTTTTGCTTGTAGCTCTGCTAACACCCAACATTATCTTACCTGAAGAACTCTGATAGCCTCCTAACTGGTGTCCCTGATTCCCCTCTTCCTTGTCTTCCTCTTCATTCTCATAGCTGCTGGAGTAGCTTTCACATTTATTTGTATTTGTTTATAAATTTCAAGATCCCCATTCCCAACTTAGATAAAACCAAAATTTTTTTTTTCTCCTATCATCAATCCTGGCCTATAAATCAAATTCTTAACATGCCCTACAAGGTCCAACATGATTTTAATCTTCGCCTATCTCCCCAAACTCAGCTCTTGCTTTTATTTACTTTGCTTTAACCACACAGCTCTTTTGAGTTCTCAGTGAGCCTTCTGCCTCAGAACCCTCATCCCACTGTTCCTTCAGCCCTGAGTAATTTCCCTCTCTGACTCCCTGGCTGCCCTCAGTTTTTCTCCTATCCTCCAGAGCTCTGCATAAAAGTTACCTGCTTAGAGAGCCCTTCTCTGATCACCCAAAGTGTTCTTTCTGATAGCATCCTTTTTTTCTTTATAACACTCCCATGCCACCAATTTGTAATTATGTATTTACTTGGTTATTTACTTTTTAAATATATGCCACCACCTCCCCACCACAAGGACAGTGACTATATCTGTTTTACGAGTCCATTCCCAGCGCCTGTACGAAGTAGGCACTTAGTAAATAAATATTTGTTCAATCACTGAATTAATTCAATAAATATAGATCTATCCTTATGTATGGCTCTGTGTTAAGTGCTAGGAATGAAAAAATAAAATACCTGCCCTCAAGAACATTGCATGGAGTGGAGGAAGCAGAGAAGTAACAAGAAAATGAAAGCATAGTGTGTAAGTGCTAGAGTGGAGAAAACACAGAGTGCCGAGGGACACACCTAACCCAGACTTCAGGAAATCAGGGAAGGTCCTCTAAAGTTAGTGACATTTACACAGAACCTGGAAGATAAGAGATAAGTAGGCATCAGCTAGGCAAAGGGGATAGGAAGAGGATGGCAGGCAGAGGGAACAGAATGTGTGACTGTCCAGAAGCAAAGGAGGACAGGAGTTTTCCAGGAACTGAAAAGAAACCAGTGTGACTGATCATGGAGTCATGAGACATGAGGTTGTAGAGGAAGGTATGGGCCAGACAAAGCTAAGCCTTGTTGGCCAATTTAAGGAGTTTGGACTTTGTCCTTTAGACAATGGTGAACCATTGAAGAAATTTAAACCAGGAGTAGTGACAGGATCAAATCTGTGTTTTAGAAACCTCATTCTGGCTGCAGGGGGTACATATGAGAAGATAGAAGTGAGGAGGCAAGGACACCAGTGAGGAGGCTATTGCTGTATTCCAGAGGAAAACTGATGGTGGCCTGAATTGGGGGTAGTAGCTGTGAGGTTCGAGAGAAGGGGTTAAGATATTCGGGAGGCAATCCTGACCTCAGTACCGACTGGATATGAAAAAGAGTGCAACCCCAGGTAATGGTGCTAAGAGGCAGGTCAGGGCATAGATGGAAGAGCTGCAGGTAGTCAGAGGAGAGACACTCCATTCAGAAGGCCTCTGGAGGAGGATTGGGGAGGCAGAAGAGACGAAGGGTGGCTGTGTCAGTGAAAACAGGCGTCCCTGCGCCATGCACTTAAAACATACAATTTCACATTCTCTAAATAACCATTTGAGATAGAGATTACGAACTCCATAATTAGTGTCTTAATCTATTTTGTGTTGCTAGAGGAATACCTGAGGCTGGGTGATTTATAAAGGAAAAGGTTTATTTGGCTCATAATTCCGGATGGCTGGAAAGTTCTTGGAAAGTTCAAGATTGGGCATCTGGTGAGGGCCCCAGGCTGCTTCTACCCATGGCAGAAGGTGAAGGGGAGCCCGCGTGTGCAGAGATTACGTGGCGAGAAAGGAAGAAAGGGGAGGGTTCCGGGCTGTCTTTAACAACCAGCTCTTGCAGGAACTAACAGTGAGAACTCACTCCCTCCCCAACCCCCAGGGAGGGCATTAATTTAGTCATGAGGGATCCCCCCCCCATGACCCAAACACCTCACATTAGCCCCACCTCCAACACTGGAGATCAAATTTCAGCATGAGGTTGGGAGGGAACATACGTCTAAACCAAAACAATTACAAATTAGGAAACTGAGGCTCAGCAAAGTTATGTGAATTGTCCAAGGTTACATAGCTGGCGAGAGGCTGAGCCAGGTTTAAAACTCAGTCTAATCCTAAGTCTGTGCTCTTAAGCAGAATACCATGCTCAGGGGTCACTGAACCCACCTACTTCACCTTGCTCCTTCCAATCACTGCCCGGTCCTGCCCCTGGCAAGGAAGTGGGGACAGTACGGTGGGGGGGAATTCTCTGCAGGGGCTTTGAGTGGTGGGGATCAGACAGGGAGAGGGAGTGCTGGCCTCCCTGGTGCTGACCATCTCTCCATACAGAAGCTGGTGTGAGTGGCAGGAGCCATCTGTGGGCACCATGGCAAAGAGGGAGGACAGCCCTGGCCCAGAGGTCCAGCCAATGGACAAGCAGTTCCTGGTATGCAGCATCTGCCTGGATCGGTACCAGTGCCCCAAGGTTCTGCCTTGCCTGCATACCTTCTGTGAGAGGTGAGGGGGTGTGTGAACTGGGGAGGGATGAGTACCTTGCAGGCTCCCCTAAGAGGGGAGCTGCATGTGTAAACCTGTAATAGGTTAGGGAAACATGCATATATGGGAGGGTTGTAGGTAAACCCCAACCTGCAGGAGGTGAGGGTTTGGGGGCAAGAACCTGGGAGAGGACCAGAAGCTCCTAACATCAGGCCATGGTCCCTGCCCAGAACAGGGCCTTCTCTGCCCCTTTCCAACCCCCAGGGCAGTTTTTGGTGCCACCAGAGAAATCAGACTGTGCTGAGACTCCTCAAGTAGCTCTGGCATCAGCAGAGTTTGTGACTAGTGGGAGGATATTTGAAGCTAGGTCTCTCCTTCCCTGCCTGCCTTCATTGTCATCCTCAGGCACTGAGTGAAAGGCAACCCCTCCCAATCTCTAGGCTTCTGTCTGTCATTCATTCATTCAACACATATCTATTTACTGAGCAACTACTATGTGCCAGACTCTGTCCCAAGCATCGGGTATGCAGTGATAAGCAAAAACAGATATGATCCTTAAAAAGCTTGCAATATAGTAAAGGAGAAAGTAATCAAATAGTCATATAGCCAGATTGTAGATAAATACAATATTGCACCCTCAGTAAGTGCTGCCAATAAAGTGCTAAGCCACAAGAGATTAGCATATAGGATCTATTATAGTTTAGACAATCAAGGAAGGTTTCACTGAGGTGAAATTTGCAGAATGCATAGGAGTTAGCTAGGTAAAGGGAATTGGAAGAGCATTCTAGGCAGAGAGAACATTGGGAGGGGCCATGTGGCATGAGGGAATGTGTCAGGTAAGGGGGCCTAGAAGCCCAGTGGGACTGGAGCAGAGCGAGTGTGATTGAAAGGAAGATGGCATGGGATGAAGCTGGAGATGTATGTAGGTGGAGGCCAGACCACTTGGGGTTTTGTAGACCTGTTAGGATTTCACCTTTACGCTGAGAGCTACATGAAGCCTTTGCAGGGTCTTATAAACGATCCCATCTGTGTTTTGACATTATCTGTCAGGCCCTCATCCTTCATTGCTTTGTCTTGGGTCGCCTGGTCCCTGGGTCTTCTCACTATTGCCTCCATCCAAGCTTGCTTTCTTGCCTCCATCCTCCGTGGAAACCTGGCTCTGCCCCAGGGACACTGCTTCCCTTTCAGCCCTGCTCTTTGAGATTCCGGCTCTGCTGCCCTTTCTCCTTCATCTACTGGAAACAGACTTAGGCTTCCTGACCGTTCAAGTTCTTGCATCAGCCTGAAGACCTCGCTACCCACTTACGCCTCTTGGTTCTTGACTGTTTTCCCAGGGACATCCCCCACTCCACCTCAGTAACACTCTTTCCCAACCATTCCCTGAATGTTGTCATCACATAGAATGATACCACTTCTGTGGTCATAAATTCCAATATTCCACTCATGGCTCCTATCATCCTACCCCATTGCACCACTTTTGACTCAGTGGAGACATCTAGCCCCTTCAACTGCTCCTTCTTTTCCTGGTTGCCAACTCCATCCTGGCCTCCCTTTCTTTCCTGCCCATCCTGGATCCTGTAGCTGACCATCTGACTGCCCACGCCCACAATTCCTGCACACCTTTGCCCTTTGCTAGACTCAGTAGAAGCTCAATGCTGGATCAGAGCCGTAACTGGATGTCTCTACACTTCCTCCTGTGCCTAGACCACTGAGCACTCCTGGAGAAAATCGGTGCCTGAGAAATTGTAGTAACAGTGGCTACCATGTATTGATTGCTTACTATTTGCCAGGGACTGGCTAAGTGATTTACATTTATTGATTTACTTAATCCTCAAAACAGATCCTTTATTATCCCCATTTTAGAGAGGAAGAAACCAAGGTTCAGATCAGTAAGTAATTAGGAAATATTTCCAAGACTACACAGCAAGTAAATAGCTGAGGTCTGAATCTAGGTTTAACTGCAGAGCCTTCACTGTCAGCTGGTACTCATGCATGTATCCCTTGGTCCCTGCCCTCAAAGAGCTTATGTTCTACTGGGCAGTAACTGACAGTAAGCACTCAAAAAAACAAGAGAGCCGCAGTTTGTGTTAAGTGTTTTGCAGGCAAGAACCAGGGAACAAGTGGGGGTGGTTGGGCTGGGGGACTATTCTATAGTCATCAGGGAATGCTTCCCTGAGGAGGTGACAATTGACCTGCATCCTGAGGATGAGAAGGAGACAGACATACAGATTGTTCCAGGCAACAGAAAAATCTGTGCAAAGGCCTTGAAGAAGAAGTAGACGGGGCAGGTTAAGAGACAAGAAGAGACAAGAAAAGAAGCCAGTGTGGCTGAGTGAGGAGGAATGTAGGATGAGGCGAAATCAGAGAGTCAGGACAGTTCATGGAGGAGCTTGTAGGTTTAAAGAAAGTGTTTGGATTTTGTTCTAAATGCAATGGGAAACTATTTGAGGATCGTGTTTTAAGCAAGAAAATAAGGTGGTATACGTTAGACTTTTTTAAAGTTCACCCTGGCCGTTGTGTGGAGAATGGATTCTAAAGGAGCAAGGGTGGAAACAGGAGACCCGTTAGGAAGCTATTGTAAGCCAGGTACGCTCAACAAATAGGAAGGAGGTATTGATGAGTTACAAGGTGTTTTGCAGGAGAAATGCTAGATTCAGTGAGCCAGCTGAGAAGAGAGCTGTGGAAGAGCAGAGTGGAACGGATGAAATGCAGATTTTCAGAGTTGATGCAGTGACTGTTAATACGATATGGGGGGTGGTGACACCGTGGGCGTGCACAGCTGAGGGGATGTGGAGGAAAAGATCACCGGGGCCGTGGAGGTCAAGAATTAAGAAATCATGATGGTGGATGGATGTCGTGCCACTGAGAACAATGGCAGAGTGTGTGTGGTGGGGGCAGGTAATAGAAGAAAGTGAGCCTGGAGAAAGACTAAAGTGAATGGGGGAGTAGCCATTAGGTTAGTGGCAAAAATAACAAGGAGGGGTGGTGTAGACAGAAGGCATGAGCTTCAAAGGAGCTGAAGAAGAATAGCTTAGAAATGTTCCAGTTGGGAAGAGGGAGGGCTCAACCCCACCTTCTGGCCCTAAGGAATGTGGAGTATGAAACAAAAACCACTCTCTACTTGAGAGGACTGCAGGGAAAAGTAGGTCACAATTAAATAAGTTAATATTTGTGAAGCACTTAGAATCATGCCTGGCACATAGTGTTTGTCAGATTTTAATTAATTAAGATCAAAAGGTATAGGGAACATTAAGAGACGAGATTGAGGATATGGGAGCGTTTGCACAGTGCAGATATTCTCTCCACAAATTTGTGGTCTCTAAACACAGCTTCCTTCAGCCCTGATGTCTGTTTCTAGTAAGCGTCCTCCCCACTCCCTTCAGTGACTAATCCAAGCCATCACCGTGCTCCTGAATCCTCCCTCCTTCGCTCTGGGCAGCTGATCTTGCCTGAGGCAGCTAGGCACCCTCTCTGTAACAGTGTCCCCTGTTCCCCTCTGTGTCCTTCCCTCCTTTCCCCCATCCCTCCATCCAGATGCTGGGGTCCACTCCTCCTCTTCAGGCCAGGCCAAGCCACTGCCCCATCCCCAAGACCTTGTCCTATCAGTCCTCTAGTCTCTTCTACCTCTCTCTCTCTCCTGCCTCTTTCTCCATTTATAAACATGCTCAAAACTCCCATTACAAACAGATAAAAACCCCTTTGTCCCGTTGTCCCTCTCTAGCACCATCCAACCCCTTAACCCCCTTCTCATTCAAACTCAACCTCCCTTCACTCTTCAACTTGCAGCAGTGAAGCTTTCCTTCCCCGGCTGCTCCCTCACCCTGTTTTCCTTACAGGCGAAAGTGCCCTCACATTTGCCAAATTCAGTGGACATTTTCCAGTCCTCACCTTACCCGACTCCTCGGCTGCTTTTTGAAGTGATGACTACTCATCCCCTCCTGGAAATGTGCCACTCACTTTGCAGCCCTGACACTGCCACTCCTCCTACCTCTCGGCCTGGTCCTCTTTGTTGTCCTCATTCAGGACTTGCTGAGTGCTCTGTCCCTTTCTAACCCTTCTTGGCCAATCTCATCCTCTCCCATGGCCACCGAGGCCATCTAAATGTGGACGGCACACCCATCTCTGTCTCTAAGCTGCCTTCTCCCCACTGTCTACTGGTGCCTTCTCCTTGGATGTTCTACTGTTAACAGTAAATTTATCCAGGACAGAGCTGAATTTTCCTATAAACTACTCCTCTTTCTGGTTTTCATCTTAGTGAATGCCACCACTGTCCACTCGGTTATCTAAGCTAGGAAGCTAGAAGTCAACCAAGACTCATCGATTCTCTCACTCTCCACATCTAATCAGACAACTCCTCCCACTTGTACTTCTTTTTTTTTTTTTTTTTATTTGAGACAGAGTCTCACTGTGTTGCCCGGGCTAGAGTGCCGTGGCGTCATCCTCGCTCACAGCAACCTCAAACTCCTGGGCTCAAGCGATCCTCCTGCCTCAGCCTCCCGAGTAGCTGGGACTACAGGCATGTGCCACCATGCCCGGCTAATTTTTTTCTATATATTTTTAGTTGTCTGATTAATTTCTTTCTCTTTTTAGTAGAGAGGGGTCTCGTTCTTGCTCAGGCTGGTCTCGAACTCCTGAGCTCAAACAATCCGCCCGCCTCGGCCTCCCAGAGAGCTAGGATTACAGGCGTGAGCCACCATGCCCGGCCCCACTTGTACTTCTTAATACTTCTCAAATTTGTTCCCTTCTCAGAGTCTACATTACTACTGCCTAAATTCAGGTCTTCCTCACCGGCTCCAGTGCTCACTAGCTTTGTTACCTTGGACCACTTGCCTTTTCTGAGCCTGTTAAAAAAAACATAAATTGGAAGGCAAAGGACCTGGCACCTAGGTGCTTAATAAATGGTCACTAGTTGATGATTCCACTGCCCCCTGTCTGCTGTCACATCCCCTTTAAAGTCACCCCCCACACAGAGGTGACGAGGAGCAGCCTGCTAAAATGTAAGCCTGGCTGTGCCACCCTCTTGCAGCTCCCTGTTGCTGGTGAGATAACTTCTAAGCTCCTTCACCTGTCTCACCATTCCTTGCCTTGGACTTCGTCTCCAGCCATATTGGACTGCTTGTAGTTCCTTACCCACACTATGCCGTTTCTAGCTGCCTTCTGTGTCTGGAACACCCTTCCTCCTCTCCCTGTACCTTTCTTTGATCAGGCTAACAATTATTTATCCATAAAGATTTAGCTTACTTTACCTCCACTGAAGCTTTCTGGCCACCCTCTCCACCCACCTGAACCAGCTGCATTTCCTTATCATGTATCTACTGTATTCCTTATATTCGTGATAAGTAATACTAGTGGCCTACCATATATAGTGCTTTTGTGAGTCAGACATTTGACATTTATTCCTCTTTAAATGTATGCATTTTATGTTTAATCTTTAATACCCTGTGAAGTCTGCACTGTCTCCATCTTACAAAGAAAGAGTCCTTGGCTCTTCAAAGTTAAGTGACATCAGGGGTCACACAGTGTAATAGGTGACTGACCTGGGAGTTGGGCCCCAGCAGCCTGGCTCCAGGACCCGTGCCCTTAATCATTACTTTATGTACTTCTCTAAACTCTATCTCTAAGGTTCTTTTCTCTCTATAGACTGGAAGTAGTTTAAGGGCAGGCATCGTACTTTATCTTTTTGTCCCCAGGGCTTGGCACAACTTTGGCAAGAATAGGCAGTCAGTAAATGTTTAATGAATTAAAGAAGTTGGTGGGGGGCTAGTTGCACATTTTCTATGAGAAGGGTTTGTAAATGCCTGTGAAAGGTGTATCTGTGCTTGTGCATACTGCAATAGTCTGCTCTTCTGAGAGGGGTCAGGGATGTGTTTCTACACAGTTGTGAGGTGAGGCCTTTTACATCTGCTAGCGGATGAGATGTGTCAGCCAGAGAGGTTTCGAAATGAAGTGTCATGGCACACCTGTGAGGAGAGGGGTCAGCACCCGTGGGAGGTGTAAGGAGGAGCGTGCTGATGCCACCTCACCCTTTCCTTCCTCTGATCCCTCCTTCTCCCTGGCCAGATGCCTCCAGAACTACATCCCTGCCCAGAGCCTGACGTTGTCCTGTCCAGTGTGCCGGCAGACGTCCATCCTCCCTGAGCAGGGCGTCTCGGCACTGCAGAACAACTTCTTCATCAGCAGCCTCATGGAGGCGATGCAGCAGGCACCTGATGGGGCCCATGACCCCGAGGACCCCCACCCCCTCAGCGCAGTGGCTGGCCGCCCTCTCTCCTGCCCCAACCATGAAGGCAAGGTGGGCCCAAGCGAGGCCCAGTGAGGCCAGGACTTGGGGTGGGAGGAGGGGGAGAGGCATCGGGGGCTGGGGGTGCTGCCAAGTGGCTGTGGGTCAGAGGGTATTTCTCTGGATGAGTGGTCCAGGTAGGGGGTCCGCTTGGAAGGTGAGGGGCAAGGAGGGCAGATGGGGAGGGGAGGGACAAAGAAGTGTGACGTCTAGCCATTGCCTGACTGGAGTCCTTGTACCATCAGACGATGGAGTTTTACTGTGAGGCCTGTGAGACAGCCATGTGTGGCGAGTGCCGTGCAGGGGAGCACCGGGAGCACGGCACAGTGCTGCTGCGCGATGTGGTGGAGCAGCACAAGGCAGCCCTGCAGCGCCAGCTCGAGGCTGTGCGCGGCCGGTAGGCACCGTGCAGGGACCTGGGTGTTGAGGCCACAAGAATGGTATCTCAACAGGGGCAGGGGAGGAGTCCTGGGGAGGGGAGAGAAAGGGTCTGTGAAGGGCAGAGATAGAAGTCTCAGGGAGGTCTTAAGGAGGGGATCTCCAGGAGGACAGCAGCAGGGTCCCCAGGGAGAAGGGATGGTTTGGCGAGGGTACCCCCAGGAACCCTGGTCTGAGATGTTTCCCCTCCCCAGATTGCCACAGCTGTCCGCAGCGATCGCCTTAGTGGGGGGCATCAGCCAGCAGCTACAAGAGCGCAAGGCAGAGGCCCTGGCCCAGATCAGTGCGGCCTTCGAGGACCTGGAGCAAGCACTGCAGCAGCGCAAGCAGGCTCTGGTCAGCGACCTGGAGACCATCTGTGGGGCCAAGCAGAAGGTGCGTCTGCTCACCCTGCCCTCCATCGCCCACCGTGAGATGGTTTTATTGCCTCCACTGTTTCCCTGCCTTCCACACCAGCGCTGCCCTTTCCCCAGCCTATACCTTCTGGCTCCTGACAGAGCTGGTAGGTGCTGCGTGCGCCTGTGTCCTCTGTCCACACACCCTCATATTTCTTTCATGCCATAGTGGTACAAGTTCATCAGTCATCACGGAGATCCCTCTGTGCCAGTCTGCTCACCTACCCCTCCTCTACCCGTCCTCAGGTGTTGCAGACCCAGCTAGACACACTGCGCCAGGGTCAGGAACACATCGGCAGTAGCTGCAGCTTCGCAGAACAGGCACTGCGCCTGGGCTCGGCCCCGGAAGTGTTGCTCGTGCGGAAGCACATGAGAGAGCGGCTGGCCGCACTGGCAGCGCAGGCCTTCCCCGAGCGGCCACACGAGAATGCACAGCTGGAACTGGTCCTTGAGGTCGACGGGCTGCGGCGATCGGTGCTCAACCTGGGCGCGCTGCTAACCACGAGCGCCACAGCACATGAGACGGTGGCCACGGGCGAGGGCCTGCGCCAGGCGCTAGTGGGCCAGCCCGCCTCACTCACCGTCACTACCAAAGACAAGGATGGGCGGCTGGTGCGCACAGGCAGCGCCGAGTTGCGCGCGGAGATCACAGGCCCAGATGGCACGCGCCTTCCGGTGCCGGTGGTGGACCACAAGAATGGCACGTATGAGCTGGTGTACACGGCGCGCGCTGAAGGCGAGCTGCTCCTCTCAGTGCTGCTGTACGGACAGCCGGTGCGCGGCAGCCCCTTCCGCGTGCGTGCCCTGCGTCCTGGGGACCTGCCACCTTCCCCAGACGATGTGAAGCGCCGCGTCAAGTCCCCCGGAGGCCCCGGCAGCCACGTGCGCCAGAAGGCGGTGCGTAGGCCCAGCTCCATGTACAGCACAGGCGGCAAGCGGAAGGACAACCCAATTGAGGATGAGCTCGTCTTCCGTGTTGGTACAGATGGCCGAGTACAGAGCCAGTGGGGGTGGGGAAGGGAGGTTCAAAATGACCTCCCAGTGAATTCTTCTGTTTCTGTTTTCCCTCCCCTCCCTTCCCCACAGGCAGCCGTGGAAGGGAAAAGGGTGAATTCACCAATTTACAAGGTGTGTCCGCAGCTAGCAGCGGCCGCATTGTCGTAGCAGACAGCAACAACCAATGTATCCAGGTAAGCACCTTCACCGCTCTGCCCCAACGCCAAAGTAGGGTTTCAAGCTACAGCCTCCTGAAAATAGAGTGTACAGGTCACCCCCTGAAAGATGAAACCCTGCAGATAGTACCATTACTTAAGAACAATAAATAAAAGCACCACCCCACACCCACTTTCCGGCCACGCCGGCCCCCACAGGCCCCAACGGTAACCAGCACCTGCATGGTCAGCAACCAGGGTTTACTGTGCTTACGGCCTCTGCCTCCCAGGCCATGGCTCAGGCCAGATCAGCTTCTGGACCCCAAGGACTGGCTTGTTTCTCCTTCCCCTCTACCTTTATCTGAGCCTCTTACTTTCTCCCCTTTTCTCCTGGTGGTCAGGATGCAGGCTTGCCCTGTCCTGCTGTCTTCCAACATGCCTGCGTGGCTCCAGAATGTATGTTTTCTGTCTGGAGTCTCTGCAACCATCGGTTGTCTAGACAGGCAAATGGGAGTAGCTTGGCCAAAGGGGTGCCTTTTGGTGGCCAGAAGTTGTAGCACAACCTCACAGGCGGTCCTGCCTGCCTCTCCCAGTACCTTACACTGATTAGGGCATCTGCAATGCTGAGTGGGCATGGTCTGTACTGCACCATGAGCTCCTTTTTAAAACTAGGAAACATGGCTTTTTCTCTCTCTGTTCCTTGTAGTAAGCCCAAAGCTTCATAAAATGGGCACCGGTGCAGTAGACACAGCATAGTAGTTAAAAGCTCAGGCTCTGGAACCAGACACCTGAGCTCAAATACTAGCTCTGCCACATACTAGCACGTCATGTGTCCTCTTTGAGCTTCAGTTAACTCATGTGTAAAATTAGGAAAAGCATGCCTCATAGGGTTGCTTGGAGCATTAAATGATGTAATGTACAGTACCTGACACCTAGCCAACCTTCTAATATTAGCTATTGTTAAAAATACCATTGTCCAGGTGGAGGCTGTAAACAAAGGCCAGGAGGTGGGAAAGTGCTGGAGGTTGTTCAGGGAACTGGAAGGATCCCAGCAGGCTGGAGGCAGATTAGGGCCAGGGGTAGCTGAGGTGAGATTATAAATGGCTTTGGAGATGATGCTGTGGAATTTTGATTTTATCCTGTAGAGGATTGTTTCTAACTACCATGCACTTGGAAAGATTTTACTGGGTAGCAAAACATTTCTCTGAGAATCCTTGCTCCACAACACCTATACATTTAAACTTCCTGACCCTGCTTGAATACTACTGTCATGGATCTAGCTTTGCTAAGGTCTTTCCCCTCAGTGTCAGCTCCTCCCTGGACCCTGCTTTCCACCCAGCAGGCTAAAAGTGCTCAGAACTCTTCTGTGGCCAGATTCCTAGTCTTTTCCAGCCCACCTGTATTTCTACCCTATTTCTAAGAGCAGAGGAATGAATGGAGAGGCCCAGTGCAGCACAGGAAGGCATTTGGGCCCAGCCTGGATGGTGAGGAAGAGATTGGGGGGTTGAGGGATTGGGGAGGGTGCTGGGCCTACTCAGGTACTCTCTCTACCTTCCAGCCCCTTTTCTCCTCATTAGGCTAGGGATGCTTCCTGGCTTAAAAGTTGGAATTTGGGACACCTTCCCTGTTGCGCTTACTGCTCACATGCACAGAAAGATGGGTGCTGCTTTGTCTCCCTGGTGAGGGGCTATGCCTGCCCATTGTTTCAGGGTGGGGAACTGAGAGCGAGGGCCTGGTGTAGCCCCCTCCCTTCCAAACACCTGCTACTCCTATGGCAGTCCTCCTCCTTGCTTCTACTCCCATCCACACCCCAGTGTCATTGCTGCTGGGAGCCTGGCTCTCGATTCCTAACCTGCATTTCTATTCTCTTACTCTGGGCTCCTCAAGGTTGGTATGGGCTGGGCTCCCAGATGGGTGTCACAACTCCCTCACTTCATGAGGACTGAGGTCCTTGTGAACTTTTCCTTCTTTGGACCCTTCTATAGTGGAGGGTGAGGCAAATCCCCTCATTGAGCAGAAGCAGCATCAGCTGACAGAAGACAAAAACAATTTTGTGGTTTTGAAAGAAGAATTTGATTTTGTATGTATTATGTCCTTGTGTCATTGTCTTAGCCCGAAATTTTATCAGCTCTTCTGTGAAAATTTTCTTTCCCTTCAGGCAGAATGTAATCACATTCTTCTCTGAGTGCCCTTAGCCTTTTGCTATAGCTGTTTTCAGACTTTCCTGGAATCATTGGTTTGTTTTGTTGTTGTTTTACTTTTTGGTTTTGTCTGGTTTTGTTTTGTTTTGTTTTTAGTCTGTCTCCCCAACTAGATTCTAAGATCCCTGAAGTCAGGGATCCACTTACTGATGGTATGGTATAGGAGAGAGATGGTAAGGAGCAAACTAGGATACCAGCAGATTCTAGAGATAGAATGGCAGATTTTGATGAGCCATCAGATGTCAAGGAAGAGGAAGAGATCAAGACTGGATAGATGGAGCAGGCCTGGGTATAAGTTGATGAATCTACTTTTGCACGTGTTATATTTGAGATAGCTGTGGCATCCAAGTGGAGATGTCCAGTTAAGGTCTGAGATTGAGCCAAAGAATTCATTCATTTGTTGAGTGTCTACTAAGTGCCAGGTGCTGTACTAGTGCTACAAAAGTAGCAGCAAACAAAACAGATGCAGTCCCTGCCCAACACAGGACTTACGTGTTTAAAAGGGGACACAGATATTTAACAGTTATTTAGCTATGAAGCAACAGTTGTTATGAAGAGAGTTATGAAGCATATATCATGAGGACCTAACTTTATGTGTATTTGTTGATTGCAGGGGGCGGGTGGTGATCCTTAAAGGCTTCTTTGAAGAAATGACCTGGAAATTCTGAGAATGGAAAGATGAGTAGGAGTTGGCCAGGTGTAAGGGGTAGGATAGGATAGGATGGGAAGAAAAAGGCCTCCCAAAGCCTCATCAGTGTTGAGCCTAAAACTGATCTGCTCACACTGGAGGGTACAGATGTGTTACCTCACTGCTGACCTGGTGGGACCCTTTAGTTCCCCTCACTTCTGCTCTTTAGCCCATGATACCTCCCTTCTCGTACTGATGAGTGCTGTCCTGCCATAGGCGACCAACACAGAACCCAGCGGCTGTGCTGGCTGGCCAGGGGAGGGCATGTGGAAGGTCCTCATCAGGAGGAAGTGATATCTGGTGGAAAGACCAATTTAAACAGGCTGCGTAGGACTAAGAGATGGGGATGGAGGTGGGGTTGGGGTGGGGAGCCCAGTCCACTAAGAAGGGAGTGGGTCTGGATCAAAGAGCAAGGCCAAGGCCCAGAACTTGAGATCTCCAGGGCTGCTCCTAGCTGTCGTTCATCTTGTGTCCCCAGAGGTTATAACAAAGCAGAACAGATGAGACTTACACAGTGAGTAATGTTTTGGCTGTGAAGAAGCAGCCAGCAGGCTTAGCTTAAGGGGAAAGGAGGACTAAAAGAGGTGCTTTTGGGATGATGAGACCTGAGTGTGTTAGATGGCTAAAGTGGAGCAGGTGGGAGAAGGGAGAGAAGTTGGAAGGTTCACTCTATCTAGGAGGAAGGTTTCCTTGTCAGCCCCATAGCCTGATAGACTAATCCTTGTATACTTTCTCCCCTCTCACCTACCCCTTTCCAGTCTGCTACTAATTCCTGTTGAGTCTACCATCTATGTATCTCTCGAGTCCGTCTGCTTCGCCCCAGCCAGTTTCCTTGGTCCAAGCCATCATCATTTCTCAGCTGGACCACTGCAACAGCCTCTGACTGGGCGGCTAGCTTCCAGTCTTGACTCCTCCCCGTAGCCAGAGTGCTCTTTCTTACAGGCAAATCTGATCTTGTCGCTTCTCTGCCCAGAAACTTTCAGTGACTCCTCATTATACCCAGAATAAAACAGTTCCTTCTGTTGTTCGCCTGGGTGCTCCCTGCACTCTAGCCACACTGGGCAGGTCCTCAAGCAGTGCCCATATTGGACTCTGTGCCTTTTACCTGTTCACTCTGTTTGAACACCTTTCCTCCTCCTTTACTGGCTGACTTCAGCTCATCATTTGGCGTCTGTATTAGACCATTAGTCCAGATATCCGCTTCTCTTGTAGCCTGTCCTGACCATTCCCTCAGCTCGTTCATATTCTCACAGTCCCATTCACACCTCACACCTCTGCTGCATGTGCCCCGGGCCTGTCGCCATCTTTGATTTCTCTCTGTACCCCCAGCATGGTGTCCGTAAGTGCTTCTTGAATGACTGAATCAATGGGGGGGGTCTTCTCCTCAGGATCCTACTCCCTTCTCTCTGTGCCCACAGTGTCTCCCCTCCTCCCTGCTCCCTCCCCTGCTCCTCTGCTCCAGGTTTTCTCCAATGAGGGCCAGTTCAAGTTCCGTTTTGGGGTCCGAGGGCGCTCACCTGGGCAGCTCCAGCGCCCCACAGGCGTGGCAGTGGACACCAATGGAGATATTATCGTGGCAGACTATGACAACCGTTGGGTCAGCATCTTCTCCCCTGAGGGCAAGTTCAAGGTGAGAGGCCTACTGTTGTTGTACTGATACCCTGGTGACCAGCTGAGCTGACCAGTGTAGTGCCTCCTGGTGGTCAGGGCCTGGACTGGTCCAATCCTGCTTCCCCCCCGGCCCATCCCCAGGCTCTGCTTTGATGCCAGGCCAGGACTGCTCTCCCTACTAGTCAGGATAAAGCCTCTCATGGGTATTCTCTTTCTCCAGACCAAGATTGGAGCTGGCCGCCTCATGGGCCCCAAGGGAGTAGCCGTTGACCGGAATGGACATATCATTGTGGTCGATAACAAATCTTGCTGCGTCTTCACCTTCCAGCCCAATGGCAAACTGGTTGGCCGTTTTGGGGGCCGTGGGGCCACTGACCGCCACTTCGCAGGTATGGGGGTCAACACCAATATCTATTCAAAGAACTCCCCTGGGTACATAGCTCTAAAGACCCCTCCTCCTATACCTTAGCCCTAGAGAATTTCCCTTCCCTGTATCCTAGCCCATCATCCCAGAGACCCCACCCATTTCTTAACACCCTCGCTTTACCATTCCAGATACTCTTCCCCAGCCCAGTGGGTATCCCAGCTTACTGCCCTATGACCACTTTATATTTTCAGGGCCCCATTTTGTGGCTGTGAACAACAAGAATGAGATTGTAGTGACGGATTTCCATAACCATTCAGTGAAGGTCAGTATCTTCCCTCCCTCCATGACCACTGTTCCAACATCCTTTCCTCTTCCACAAGACTCCTTATCTCTTTTACCTCCTTCTTCCCCTTGAGATCATTCATTCAAACAATAACCATTTATGGCGTGGCTACTTTGTCCCGGGCATATGCCAGAGGCTGGAGATACAGCAGTGAACAAAGCAAAGACATTCCTGGTCTTCTTGGTTATAGTCTAGTAGGGAAGAGAAAAAGGTAACCAGGAAGTTACAGTATGATGTGATAGGTTCTGTGATAGGGAGGTGCAGGGAACTGAGGGAGGGTGTAGCAGAAGTATTTGATTCAGAGGAGGCTATTTGAGGAAGACCTAAAGTACAAGTGGGAATTAGCCAGAAGGTAGAGAAGGAGGAGAGTGAGGCAAAGGACACAGGAGGAGCCCAGAATGGGAGGTGGGACCCCTTACAGTGTGTTCTAGAAATCACAAGTAGTTCAGGCTGGGTTTGAGGAGGGGACAGGTGCAAGGTGAGGATGAGGTGTGTGCACCTGGTGAAGGGCTTGCTCTATTCCCATGAGCGGTGGGGAGTCACCGAAGGATTGCAGGCAGGGGAGTGAAGCAGTCCTACGAGTCTTAGAAAGAACACTCAGGCTGCAGCAAGACGAGAGGGAGGAATATCAGTCTTTTCAGCGATCCAGATGAGAAATGGTAAGAACCTGGACCATGACAAAGGCGTGGCAGTATATACATAGGGTACAGATTTGAGAGAGGGATTTGGGATAGCATCAAGAGTTGCATTAATTCATTGGTTATCAAGCAGAGAAGAAGATGGGGTTGAGAATGATTCATGGCCAGCTGGGTGGTACTAGTCATAGAGAACTTAAAACAACCGACTTCCCAGAGAAGATGGGGCTGTTGAATTTGATGTTCAAAGGACATCAGCCAAAGGACATCAGCTGGAGATGTCCAGTAGGCAGTAGGGTACATGGATGTGAAGCCTAGGAAGAAAATCTGGGGTAGAGCTGCAGATCTGGGGGTCCTCAGCCCTTGGGCTTTACCCCGTCGTCCTCCAAGGCCCCACCCTTTGCCTGAGGCCAGGACCCCAGTCCCCAGCCCCTTCCCCCGCCAGGTGTACAGTGCCGACGGAGAGTTCCTCTTCAAGTTTGGCTCCCACGGCGAGGGCAATGGGCAGTTCAACGCCCCCACAGGAGTAGCTGTGGACTCCAATGGGAACATCATCGTGGCCGACTGGGGCAACAGTCGCATCCAGGTGAGTAAGGCTCTGGGATGGCATGAGGGCGAGGTTTCCTGCTGTGCCTCATGCACCCCTCCCTCCAAACTGCCTCTCATCTGCCTGATCTCACCTCTCCCTCCATTCTCCACTCCTTCCCCAGGTATTCGACAGTTCTGGCTCCTTCCTGTCCTATATCAACACATCTGCAGAGCCACTATATGGCCCACAGGGCCTGGCACTGACCTCGGATGGCCACGTGGTGGTGGCTGATGCCGGCAACCACTGCTTTAAAGCCTATCGCTACCTCCAGTAGCTGCACAGGGGCCCTGCCTGGCTTGTGGAGGGACAGACATAGGGGTGATTGGACAAGAAGGTCTGGCTGGGAGGTGGGCCAGGCCTGGCAGCACTGAATGTGGGCTGTGGGCGTGGGTACGCCCGGTGCCCTCCCTCTCCCCCTTCCCCAACCCCACGGTTGCACTTTATTTATTCGGTTCTTGCTTTGGTGACTGGGTGGGCCTGGACTGTGGTCCCAAGGATGTGTGCAGAGCTTCACCCTACCCCCCTTACACACCTCCCCTGCTCCCTCAGTCTGCTCTCCACCCGCCAGCCTGGGGCCAGAACAGCCTCCTTCTCCAGGACAGAAGTCCCTCTGGTTGTCTCCCTACCACTCTATACACACTGACAGAGACAGCAATACCACACCCCCCATATTAAATAAATGTCTTCACCACGATGTTTTTGCTGGGTTCTTGTGGGGCAGGGCTGTGAGGGGATGGGGTGGTGTGACTAGCTCTGACTAACAAAAAGGTGGACAAGCAGGCAGGCAGGAGACCAGCTTCCCAAATGGGTCCTGTTGTTTTGAAACTTCAGGAGAGGAGAGCAAGAGAGGGTGAACCCCTAGGACCCTGAGCCACCAGGCAAATCCCCATCCCCAGGCCCTGCATCTCCTGCATAAATGGCCAAGTCTTTTGCTTATCTGCCCTGGGGCTGGGAAGGAGCTGGGGGTGAAGGTGGGGGTGGGGGTAGGGAATGGCTCTTGCCCAGTGTACAGCCAGCAGGTGTAGGGAGAATAGTCAGGGTATGAAAGCAATCCTTGAAGCCCAAAACTGGGCTAGGGACTTGAGGCTATCCTAGGTGGAAGCTGGATGTGGAGACTCCATGGCCAATTTTAGAGGTCATCCCTGAAGCGTAGGAGGGATGACCTCTATCCCTTGCTTTCTGTTCCAAGATTACTGCCCTTTCCCCACAGTGGAATGAGAGCCCTCACTCCTGAGCTCTAATCTGCCAGGGTTTGGCTGCCAATTCCAGAGATAATTAAAACCAGCATTCAGTGATTCAGGTAGGAACTATGGTTTCTCCCTCTCTACAAAAGACTGAAGCTCAGACAAATACATCATATTGTTGATGAAGAGCAGAAGCCACACTTGAATCTGTAGCTGTCATACTGCTAACTGGTAAGTTATGGCACCATACTCAACCTTGTGCCCCATGCACCTAGCATGACAGCTGGCAGAAAAGGCGCTCAACAAGATATGGAGAATGTTGGATCTGAAAAGGCTGATCATGAGAAGTCATGGGAAAGATCAAGCATTGTCCTGGTGCATGTAACACAGTTCCTGAGGCTAGGATAGGAGAGGGTATCCACGGACCTATGGAAGACTATGGGTGCTTTTCAGAGATCAAGGGGACACCACTTGAACCATATGGAAGCCTCAGTTATACATACCTCCCTGGTCCTCGCTGTCCCACTGGTTGAGAGCTGGTATGCAGGTGGAGGGACAGATGGACACCCTGAAGATTCTATGGCAGGCCTTCTTAGAGGGCCTGCACTTCTGCCTCTGATTGTGAGTAGAATTGCCTGAGCACAGGCCCTGGCCAACAGAGATGGTGTGCTCAATTATCAATCACTCAGGACCAATGGAGTCTTCCCTGAGAGATCTCAGGTGACGGTGTATCCCCTGCACCCCCATCTCGAGCAAAGCACCAGCAGGAATAGAATGGAAACTCAAAGTTGCCAGCCCTCAACCTCACATGCCACATTCTGTACACCTGAAGGTGGCAGGGGAATAAAATGGCAAAAAGGGTGACCTTTCTTGGGTGGGAAACCCCAGGTGACCCCTAGAAGAGGCTACTAGGGCTGACCTCTGTAGACACCAGATCATGTAGTCTTCCTACGCCATGCAAAAGGTGTCTCAAGGTGAGGTCACTTGGTTCCTCCTAAATCCACCCACAGTGGGCATCTTTTTTCTTTTTTTCCTTTGGATTTTGAACTCCAGTTATGATTGGGCATTTAAGCTATATCAACATTTGTCTTCATCTTTAGAATATTTTGCAATCTTTTATTTCTTTATTTTTTATTTTGATTTTTTCAATGTGTTACAGGAGTACAAATATTTTTGGTTACATGGATCGCTTTTGTAATGTTTGAGTCAGGGTTAAAAGTGTGTGCAGTGGGCATTTTCTTTCCAATTCAGGCCTTGGGCTCAAGTAGGTGGAAGTGGTGAACAGTGGAGACCATGCCCTCACTCAGATGGTATATGTCATGAATGATCTTCACAGGTTTGGGGGTTACAACGCAGCCCATGCAGGGACAGGTTAGAAAGTTATTTTGTCATCCTGCAAGCGTTCAAACCCTGCTAATACAGTGCTGTCTGGTGATCAGAACAGTCCTGTGTGGCCTGCAGGTTCATTTATTTATTCAACAAGTATTTGTTGAGACTTACTAGTGGTCAGAGTGATGAGCCCTGGAAATACAGACAGAAATGGTCCCTGCCCTTTGGAGCTTATAGTTTAGTGGGGAAGGGAGACAGACAAGCAATGCAAGGAACTAAATGTGCAGTAATAGCTTGAGTTCAAGCTGTGAAGGCAATGAATAGAGTACAACGATAGAGAATATAGTGTTAAATAGCGTGGACAAAGAAGCTCTCTTTAAGCAGTGGCCTGCAGGTTTGGAGGGTGGCTCAAGAAGGAAGTAGAGATTTTCAGACAAAGGAAGAACAGGTACAGAGGTCCTGAGGGGTTGAGATCTTGCTGTGTTTGAGGATCTGAAAGAAGGCCAGGGTGGTGGAAGAGGAAGAGGGTAGAGGGAAAGAGGAACGAAACAAGTTTGGAAAGTTAAGCCTGAGTTGGACACTTAGGTAAAGAGTTTGGATTTGGTTTGGAGTACGATTACTGTACATTCGGTAAACCACTGAATAGTTTAAGCAATAGGGATGAAAGGGACGCCCTGTGAAACAAACTGGAAGCTGGACGGTGATTCTGTGGGGTTGGAAGAGAAGTGAGACTGAAAAACAAAACAATTCAACATCTCTAAACTGCTCCTCTTGAAGACTGAAGACACTGAAATCATCTATAGTCTTCCAATTCTAGGACTGTATTGTAAGAAAATATTGGGCAATTGCACAAAGAGGTGTGTACCCAGCTATTGCTCAGCTTTATTTATATTTTAATAGAAAACAATCTCAGAAAAACCTAAATGTCCATCAGCAGGGAATTTTTATATAAAGTTTTGCTTAGACATATAGTGGAATTGTATGAATCTTTTAAAAATGTTGCCGTCTGAGATACAATATTAAGGAAAAGAAAGTTTTATAAATCCTGTCTGTGTTTTAAGAAGGCTATTACAAGAGTGAGAAAAGGCTAGAATAGATAATAAAATGTTAATAGTGGTGTTTTCTGGTTGGTAGAACTAAAACAGACTTTTATCTTCAAGAAAAAAGAGTTTTAAGCAGGAACATAAGGTGATCTCAGACATATTTTTGAAGATCACTGTAGTTGTTAGGAGGAATGTGTTGCAGAGGGGCAGGAGAAACAGGGAGGCTGTTTCAGTGGTCGGACAAGAAAGGTGTTTGCACTACTAAGGAGGCAGAGAAATGGGCAGATCATACGTATAATTAGGAAGTGGGAACAACATGATTTAATATTAAATACATACAGTATTTCAGGCATTGTTCTGGGATATAGCAGTGAATAAAGCAGATAAGATCCTTGTTCTGTGTGTTAGGCAGTATGGCGGACAGCGGGGTGCTAGAGGTGGCGCCTGCTGGCTCATGAGAGCTGATTGTCAAATTTTCAGGAATTTTGAGAGCTGGTTATTAAAACGCAGCCATTATTAAAAATTAAACTATGTAAACTTAAATACACTTTATTAAAACCAAAGATAATAAATACTCAAAACTCATCATTTCCTAGTAATTTGACTGTATTTATATTTTTAACAGTTATTTTACTAATTTGTATTTTTAGCAGTTATTTATATCTATCATATCTGTATGGTGGAAATACCTTATAGTAGTACATTACTGCACATTGCTTCCCAGCTCTATGTTTGGTGATGTCTTCCTGGTAGCTTAAAGTTGGCCATTGGTTGGAGTATTTACACCACAAAATCAGCAAGTATTACAAATTAGTGCTTTTTTTTCCCTAGACATCAGCTGTTAAACATTTACTCGCACACCTCTTGATAGGGACAGGAACACACCCTGAGGAGTTAGGCAGCCAGGGTTTAAGTCATGGCATTGCCACCTGCTAACAATGTGATTTAGCTAAGATACCTAATATTGACTGCCTCATTCAAAAAATGAACTGATACTACTGTCTTTGTCCGTTTTTGCTGCTATAGCAAAATACCTGAGACTGGATGATTTATAAAGACCAGAAATTTATTTCTTATAGTTCTGGAGGCTGGGAAGTCCAAGATCAAGGTGCCAGCAGGTTGGTGTCTGATAAGTGATTGGTCTCCACTTCTAAGATGGTGCCTTGAATGCTGTATCCTCCAGAGGGGACAAATGCTGTTTCTCACATGGCAGAAGAGCAAAAGAGAGAGAACCCCTTCCCGAAAGCCCTTTTTTATAGCGGCATTAATTCCTTTATGAGAATGGAACCCTCATGACCTAAACACCTCTCATTAGGCCCCACCTCTAAACTGCCTTATCAGGAATTAAGCTTCCAACACGTGTATTTGGAGGGGAAAAAAACATCCAAACCATAGAAAGTCCTATATATATATTTAACGAAATGAAATAATTCATATTGAGTGTTTATCACAGTGCCAGGCACATGCATATGCCCAGTATAAGCAAATTATTATTTATTCATAGAGAATCAAGAATGGACTATTCAGAAGGGCAATTATAGACAGAGCAAGAGAAAATGTTTATGCTGGAGGGTTCAGTTGAGAGGAGTGAGCTCTTTTTGGCTGCTTGAAGCTTTATGCCTAAGCCTCCTAACCCTAGGGAAAGGGGGAATCCAGTCTCTGCTCCCTGGAGTGTATAGCCACAGGCATCAGGCTCGGCACACCCGGCACCCAGTGGGCCCTAGGAGAAATGACTGAGGTCAGAGAGCTCAGATCAACAGCAGGGCAGGCTGGACATGGCCATTCCAAGGGACAGTGGGTCAGTGTCCAGCTTCAATCTGGCTCCTGGCAATGCAGAAGGAAGCTCTATCTATCCGTGAAGACATTTGCAGGTTCACACTGAGAACCCCTCTGGGGGAAGTCAAAAAGCTGCTGGTTAGGAAGAATGAGAAGACTTGATGGAAAAGGAGATAGTTGAATTTCTGTGGGCTTGGAATTCCCCAGGAAATCAAGAGATTGAGGTCTCCAAACCCGCTCTGGACAGCAGAGGTTTGCAGAGGAAGGGAAAGGAGCATGAAAGGGGACATGCCACTACGGCTGCACAGCGGGGCTGAGAGGAGTGAGGGAGGAAGGCAGTGAAGAGTCAGTTTCAGGGAGGAAAAACTTCTGGGCTCTGGCCTCCAGGTGAAGGCTGGGAGTGCACTGCTTCCTGAGGCCTCCAGGGGGTGCTCAGGCCCAAGAACGTGCTCGCTTCTCCCCTCAGCCCAGGCTGGAAGGCTGGGATGGACTCAGGACAAGCAGAAGTGACCCCCTGACGTGAGTGGAAGAGAAGCAAGCCCAGCTTTATCTTGGGTACCCCGAGAAAAGTTACCTTGTGCCCCATGACCAACACCAGGGTGGCCAACATATCTACAGCCCTGGGTTCCCAAATGAACACAGTCCTCTCTCTCTCGGTTCCTGCCCAGAACTTGAGCTTCAACCTAGGCTGCCTGCAGTGCAGAAGACTCTGACGGCCTGGTCCCTGCGGGGAGGAGGAGGCTTCCATATGCTATCTAAGCCACGCTGGGGCAGCCAAGTGAATTAGGAAACGGTGAAAGGGGGCCATAAAGCTCCCTTCTGGGATAGATGGATCTACGGGTGTTCTGGGGGGGATCAGAGCTATGTGGGAAAGACGAGGCCAAGCTGAAAAACTATCATCCAGTATATGTGCCATTTCCCCTCAAAGAGCCTTGCTAAGCCAGAGGGAGACTCCCCCTGGGACCAGCAGGTCAATGCAGGACCCTGCTAATAGGACTATTGAAGAATTTCACAATGGGTTTTCTGGGGGGAGGGTGGGGGGTTGTGACTTGGGTGAAAGCTTCCATCTCCCTAAGCAAGCCCAGCAAAATCTGTAGGACATATATACAGGGCTCTGACAGCTGGAGAGAAGTTGTTGAGGAGATTGCTGGAGGGTCACTGGGTGCTCAGGAGGTAGAATCCCAGGAAGGTTCTATAATGGGGCACCTAGACCCATTGCCAGTGTGATGAGAGTCACAGCTGGACATCAATGGCTTGGACCAGTCACTGCTCAAAAATTGCTGAAGGGGGTTGGGGTAACTGCTGGGAAGAGGCTGAGAGGAAAGGAAAAGAGGAGGATGAGGCTGGGAGCAGCAGCTCTATTGCCCAATTCCCAGCAGCTGGGGTGGAGCAGGTGCAGCCAGAGATGCCCTGCAATGGGGAGAAGGTGAGTCTCAGGCATCGTACGTAGGAGCTATGGTATTGCCCCTGCTGCCAAGGACTTGGAGACTCCAGCTTTGCCCACCGACCTATGAGGAGGGAATGATGTTAACAGAATGTTTTCATTTGTAAGTCAGGAGAGGACACTGAGCCTGATGGCAGAGGCATGGTGACATGTTGTCCCAGAGGTCCCAGAAATCTTTGTTTTCCTGCTGGGAGGAACCTTTGCAGAGTAGAAAAGGGATCTGAGACTTTTGCTAAGGTTATGTAGGGGGTGTCAGGAGTATGGAGCCCCCTGAGATAGATCAGGGCTCTTTCAGACTTGGCTAGGGAGCGGGGGTCCTGGACCCATAGCTGGGTCCATAGCTGATTCTAACCACCATTCTCTTCTGACCCAGCAGCCAAATCTCAGATGGAAAGGGGCAGGCCTTGGGAGTGGTCAAGGGAATACTGGGGATAGCAGGTGAGATCCCAGGAAGACAGGGGTGCAGGGCTGGGACACTGGAGAGAGGAACAGGAGCATCAGATGAAGGAAAGTGACCCCCAGATTTCAGTATGCCCCCTACTATCACCTACCCCCAATTCCTAATATTCCCCTTACCCCAGAAGGGGAGAAATTGTCAAAATTTGGCTGCAACATTAGTCAGTACTTGAAATACGTTTTTTATTCAACGAATATTTATTAAGCAACTGTCATGTACCAGGCACTATTTTAGAGGACAGGGATATAATGGTAAAGAAGAGAGACAAAACAAAATAAACAAAGCAAAGAAAAAATTACTTACCAAATGAGTAAATGAAATAATTTCAAGTTTCAGAAAGTGATATAAAAGAAACAACAAGAGTCTGAAATGGCTAGATAAGGTGGTCTGGAAAGGCTTCACTGAGAAGGTAGCATTTAAGCAGGAATCAGCTGTAAATATTGTGAAACCCCAGTTACAGTTCTGTTTGTTCTGTGTTGGGTAAATAAAGCATTTCCCTCAAAGGTGGTAGCTGCAAAGAAAGATTAATTACTAGTAGTGGTGGTGCTTTCTGAGAAGAGACACCTCCTCTTTCTGCCCCATTAGTGTAAGCTCTTCCCTCCCAGGCAATCTCTGCAAAGCTCTTTGCCAGTGGGTTTTTTGTTTGTTTGTTTTTGTTTTGAGACAGAGTCTCCCTGTGTTGCCCAGGCTAGAGTGCCATGGCGTCATCCTAGCTCACAGCAACCTCAAACTCCTGGGTTCAAGCAATCCTCCTGCCTCAGCCTCCCAGGTAGCTGGGACTACAGGCATGAGCCACCATGCCCGGCTAATTTTTTCTACGTATTTTTAGTTGTCCAATTAATTTCTTTCTATTTGTAGTAGAGACGGGGTCTCGCTCTTGCTCAGGCTGGTTTCGAACTCCTGAGCTCAAACAATCCGCCCGTCTCGGCCTCCCAGAGAGCTAGGATTACAGGCGTGAGCCACTGTGCCTGGCCTGCCAGTGGGTTTTGAGGCTGGGCGTGAGGCTTGGACATTTGGCAACGGTGAGACTTACTGTCCCCGAAACTCACTAGTCCAAGGGTAAAGCTGAAGAATCTTGGTGATGCCCCAGAAAAAGGGCCCTGTTGGAGCTTAGGAAAAGCTGTTCTCTGAGTATTTCTAAGGAAGTTTATCCGTGTGTGGTTACTAAATGTATATAAGTATCAGTGTCTCTAGTTGCTTTAGAGCAGGACTTGACACTTGGTACACAAAAATGTTAGTCCCCTCCTCTTCTCTCTTCCCCTGTTGTAGAGGTAAACTCAGCCACAGAAAGGTGATTTTAATCTACCCCCTTCCCTAACTTATGGGCACCTAGACCCATTGCCAGTGGGGTGAGAATCACTGTTGGACATCAATGGCACAGGCTGGTCACTGCTCAAAAGTTGCTGAAGGGGGTTGGGGGCCACTGCCGGGAAGAGGGAGTCCTGGACTCAGATTTGTGCCCAGACCCTGACCTTATTTGCTGTGGTGTAATCAGCCAATATTGGCTTAGTCCTGGGAGACAGCTCATTCCCAGTAGGGCTGGAGGTGGGGGTGGCGCAGCTGCCAGCTGTATATAAGGAGCTCAGCTGGTTGCCCAGAGCTGTCCTGTGGCCTCTCCAGCTCAGCATGGCTAGGGCACCGGGAGTACCAGTGGCACTGGGGTTGTTGGGCCTGTGCTGGTCTCTAGCCATCGCCAACCCTCTTCCTCCGTGAGTAAAGCTGAAACTAGGGGCAGAAGGTGGGGGTCTGGGGTAGGGTAAAATAGGGCCAGTTCTTAGGCCTGGGTCAAGTTTGGGGTCAGAAGCTAAGGGAACAGGATTGGTCCCAGTGGACCCGGACATCTATCTGTGTTCTCCAGGACTGGTGCCCATGGGAGCACGTCTGAAGGTGGGACCAAGCCAGACCCAGACATGATTGGTGAGGCCCCAGTTGCCTGAGTCTGTCTGTCTGGTTGTGTCTCTGTATTTTACCATCTTACTGGTTTTTTACTTTGTCATCTCCCCACTTCCACCCCAGAACGCTGCTCAGATGGCTGGAGCTTTGATGCTGCCACCCTAGATGACAACGGGACCATGCTATTTTTTAAAGGTAGGAGGGGCAGGGGTTGGAGTATTTGGGACCTCAGACTTGGTGCCCTTCACAGAGGGTGTCTCATCTGTGGGAGGGCTTAGAAATTATCTGAAGGTATCACTGACAGCTTCTCTGTAACTGTCTCAGTAGGCCAAAGGTTTACCACTGGGTCCTTCAGTGAGTGTGGGTTTTTCAGGGGAGTTCGTGTGGAAGAGTTTCAAATGGGACCGAGAGTTAATCTCAGAGAAGTGGAAGACTCTCACTAGCCCTGTGGATGCTGCATTCCGCCGTGGTCACAACAGTGTCTACCTGATTAAGGTACTGTTGGGCCGAGGTCAGGGCCAGGCCAGAAAGTCCTGGAGTCCACACTAGAGACCCTTCCCCAAGTGGCCCTGGCATGGAGCTTATAGCAATAGGTACCAGATTTCCTTCCCCTCTGCCTTCCTTTCCCGAAAAAGCTCAAGCTAAGGGAGTGTGTGTGGTATGCATGTGGGCCTGGCAGGCACAACATCCAGTGGCTGTTCTTGAGTCCTAATCTTAGTTCTAGACTGCTCTGCTGTACCTCACGCTGTTGGCTGTCCTTTCCTTCCTGGCAATTTTTTTCCCTTGGCTTTCATGACCTTGCATCGAGTCCTCTTCGTAGGGAAGGCAGGTTGTTTCCACCACAGTGGCACCTGGCCAAAGGGGCAGGTGGAGTATGAAATCCAGCTTGCTGTGCTCACCAAGTCCCATGCCCTGGCCCACGCACCTTCTAACTTGCCAAAGGTGCTGTGTGGTTGGAGTGGCCCTGACTGCCAGCTTCTCTTTCCCTCTTGCTTCTTTTCTCTCTCTTCTCAGGTGGCTCATCCTGTCTCAGCCAGTCCCTGAACGTTCCTTGAGGATCCATTCTGCCCCTTCCGTACACCTTTCCTGGGTGATCTCAACCCTTGCCATGGCTCTGAGTACTCTATGCTGTGGACACCGGATCTGGTCTCTCTCCTGAGGTCCAGACATCTCTTTCCAACTTCCTGGCAGAAATCTCTGATTTAGATGTTCCACGGGCACCTCAAATTCAGCATCTCCAAATCTGGGCTTAGCATATTTCTTATAAACCAATCTCTCCTCTTGTATTTTCTATTTCAGTACCTGGCACCAAAATGTGCCTGGTTACAAGCCAAGTGCATATGGGGTCTTCTGATCTGGGCCTTGGTTGTCTTTTTGGGTTTATCCCCTCCCCTGCCACATTCACTGTGTGCCAGCCACGTGAGACTATATGAAATTCTTTGAGCACAATGTGCTTCCTGATGTTTGGGCTCCACATGCTGCTCCCTCTGCTGGCGACATCCTTTCCTACTTGTCCACCTGGAAAATTCCTACTCGTTTTTCAACTCTTGGGCCAAATGCTTGCTCTCTGCTGTGAAGCCTTCCATAACTTCTCTAGGCACACTTAGGCACTCCCCCTATATTCCCAGTACACTATGCACACTTTCTGCCTTGGTGGTTGCATGACCAGGAATCTTGTAGGAATTGGAGGAATCCTTTCTGCTTTTGTATAGGGAACGCCTTGAAGTCAAAGACAGGGTCTTGTCATCCTTAGTGCCCCTCACAATACCTGGCATATAATAGTCATTCAGCAACTGTTTCTTGAATGAATGAATAAATGATTAAAAGCAAATGAACGTATGGATGATTGCAGGATGACTATTTGTGGATGTGTTTGCCAATATTGAAGGTATTGCAGATAAGTGTGCCACAGGAGTGTCTGCATATACATAGCCAGATGTGTGTGTGTCATAGTAATGGGGACTGGATTTGCACAGTCAAGCTGAGGGTGTGTATTGTGTAGAAGGACTACAGATTGTTGTCCACAGATGGACTCAGAATCTGTGAGGCTGCAGGAGGATGTGGTATAAGTGTAATAGATCAAAAATGTGTGTGAATACAGAGTGGCGATATCTTGGGGCACACAGTTAAAAGGAGAGTGCTTTTTGATGCAGGGGGACAAAGTATGGGTGTACCCTCCTGAAAAGAAGGAGAAAGGATACCCAAAGTCACTCCAAGATGAATTTCCTGGAATCCCATCCCCACTGGATGCAGCTGTGGAATGTCACCGTGGAGAATGCCAAGAGGAAGGCATCCTCTTCTTCCAAGGTCAGTCCAGGCTGGGATCCAAGAACGTGGAGTAGCGGTGCCAATAGTGATGGTGGTAGTGGTAGTGATTATGGTGGTGGAGACACTACAAGGCTGTCTAAGGAAGGAAAATAGAGAAGCCAGTTATGTTCTAGAGGTCAAGTGGGAGAAGGAGAGGAAGTCATTCTGGTGAAGGTAAATGGGTGTGATTCTGGTAATAGTGACCAGTGCAAGCACAAGGGAAGGTATAACCTGGCCTCACCAAATGTTTGTTGATTGACTGGACAAAGGTAACCGCAAGTGGTTCTGGGACTTGGCTACGGGAACTTCAAAGGAGCGTCCCTGGCAGGCTGTGGGGAACTGTTCCTCCGCCTTGCGATGGCTCGGCCGCTACTACTGCTTCCAGGGCAACAAATTCCTGCGCTTCAACCCTGTCACGGGAGAGGTGCCTCCCAGGTACCCTCTAGATGTCCGAGACTACTTCATGTCCTGTCCTGGCAGAGGTGAGAAAGCCCAGACCCTGGGACCTGTCGAAATCATCCACCTTCCCCAAGTTTGTGGATCCCATGTGCCCCAGCTCCCACCATAACTCTATATTGTAACACCTTGGCCCCTACCGTAGCCCCACTTCCATTCTGGGTCTTCCCATTGTCCTCATATGGGGGAATCCCACACCCCCCCTAACCCCAGCCATCGCTTCCACCTTGACCTCACTGACCTGTGGCTTCCCTCTGTGTTCCCCTCACCTATTTCTCCCCCCAGGCCATGGCACTGGACACAGGAATGGGACTGGCCATGGGAATAGGACCCACCCTGAGTATATGCGCTGCAGCCCAGACCTAGTCTTGTCTGCACTGTTGTCTGACCACCACGGTGCCACCTATGCCTTCAGTGGTGAGAGATGCCCCCAATTGCTCCATCTCTGCCCTTCCAACTCTTTCACTGTGTCTCCCATCCCTGGCACATTTCCTGTATTTTCATCACAGTGTCTCTCATTTTGTCCCCTCTGTATCTATCTTTAGTATGCCTTTTTGCATCCCTCATCTCCTCTGGTGCCTATTTCTCAAGCTTGCCTCTGATTGCCCAGGCCTCTAACTTCATCCACCTGTCTACCATCTACTCCGAGGCCTGTGCCCTCTGTGGATTCCTCATGCTCTCCTTGGTCAATGCCATGCTCAGTCTTCTGGCTCTCCCTTGCTCTCTGGACCTCTTTGTGTCTCTGTTCTCTCTCTCTCTCTCTCTCTCTCTCTCTCTCTCTCTCTCTCTCTCTCTCGGCAGATTTTCAGAGAGAGAATCTGAATTGTTCAGCCCATATTTTCAGACCAGGCCACATTAAAGTAGTTGCTGGCCAGCCTATGTACTGGCTACTGATGGGCTGGAAGCCCATTGCTTATTCCTCTGCACAAAGAGCAGCATAGCTCCGGTTCTTAAAATAGGGGCCCTGAAGAGGGTAGTTTCAGCAGAAGGGGAGGTAGATATGTCAGTCACTGCTACATACTCAGTGCACAGCTATAAAGAGAATTTGTGGCTGCAGCAAGAACACCAAGTATTTACTCAACAAATTATTTAATGAGCACCTAATAGGCACTGGGATACAATTCAGATAGCTGACAAGACACCTGCCTTCATAGAGCCTGATAGAGGGAGACAGGACAATAAGGAAAGAGAATACTTTCAGGTAGTATTAAGAGCTGTGAAGTTGCTTGAGGCCAGGAGTTCGAGACACACCTGGGCAACATGGCAAGACCCCATCTCTAAAAAATTTTTTAAAAAATTAGCTGGGCATAGTGGTGCATGCCCAGCTACTCAGAAGGCTAAAGCAGGAGGATCGCTTGAGCCCAGGAGTTTGAGGCTGCAGTGAGCTATGACCATGCCATTCCACTCTAGCCTGGGTGACAGAGCAAGATCCTGTCTCTAAAACATGAAATAAAATAAAAAGCTATGAAGAAAATAAGACAGGAGAATGGGATAGAGGTGAGGAGAATGAGGGCCCCTCTTCTGAAGAGATGGTTTTTTGAGCTAAGATTTCAGTGATGAAAAGGGATTAGCCACACAAAGCACTGAAGGAAAAGCATTTTGGGGAAGGTGAGTAGGAAATACTTTGAGGAACCAAGAAAGAAGGCTGATGTGGCTGGAAGGAGCAGGTGGGTGGCTAGAAAGAGGGAGGAAGGCAGGGGCCAGGTTACCTAGACCTGGTAAGGATTTTCAACCATAAACGGAGGCCAAGAGAAGGTCTCAAGCAGAGACCTTTTTTTTTTAAGATCATCCTGGCTTTGTGTGGAGCATCAGTCACAAAGCAATGATTGTGTAAGCAAGGACCACCCGGTAGTTCCTGTAGTTGTCCAGATTAGAGGTGTTGAGAGCTTGGACTAGGATGATAGCAGCAGAGGTAGTGAGGAGTCATCGTGGTATATTTTGAAGGTAGTGCTGACAGCATTAACTGATAGATTGGATATTGGTTGGAGTGGGGAAGTAAAAAGAGAGTTTTCAAGGATGACTCAGCTTTTTGGGACCAGCAACTGGGTGGCTCGTGGTTTCGGTTTCTAAAATTGGGAAAGACTAGGGAGTAGGGGTGTGTGTATGTGTGTGTGCGTGTTTGGTGGGAGCAGAAATCAGTTTGTCTGATTTCAATGTTTAGATTTCAATGTTTAGATATCAGACTGAAGAGAAGTTGAGAAGATAAGAGGAACACTGGGAGAGTCTGGTGTCACAGAGGCCAAGATCCAAAAAAGATATTTAGAGAAGAAGGGAGTAGTGTGCAGTCAAGTGCTGCAGAGTAGAGTCAGATGAAGACAGAGAATTGACCATTAGGTTTGGCAAGTTAGTGGATGCTGGTGTCCTTTCTAAGAACAATTTCAATGGAAGAGGGAAACAGAAGTGTAATTGAAGAGGGTTGAGGAGAAAAGGATAAACAGGAGCCTAGTTAATTCCTTAATAAGTTGTTATGAAAATGTCGAGAAGAAAATGGGGTGCTGGCCTGGCTATTCTCTCACTCTCCAGAGTGAGAACACTCAGCACAAACTTGTTGTGGTGCTTCCCTTCAACTTCTGGCCGTGCTATCTCATCATCTCTAACCACAGCTCTGCACGTTGACACCTGAGACCCTCAGGGAGCACCCACCAAACACCATGATGTTAGCCTTACCTGGAAGCTCGACCACTGTTCCCCATGCTTGTCTTTCTTTCAGGCCCCTGCTGACTCCAGTTCCAACCAGGCCATAATGCCCAACATTGCTAACCAAGTCTTGCTCTACTTCTCCCTCTCTCCTGGCCTCTTCTGTCTTGGCCTCTGGTTGCATTCTGTCCCTCTCATGGCAGCATCTGCCACTAGACTCTTCACTGCCTGGGCTTTTACCACCAGCACTAGAGCAACTTATGATGCCCCACAGGGTCCCACTACTGGCGCCTGGATACCAGCCGGGATGGGTGGCATAGCTGGCCCATTGTTCATCAGTGGCCCCAGGGTCCTTCAACAGTGGACGCTGCCTTTTCCTGGGAGGAAAAACTCTATCTGGTCCAGGTATGTGTTGGGGAAGAGGCTTGAGTGGAGCCTGGGATAAGAATATCCAGTTCTGTGCTGATTACTATCCTTTGTCCTCCAGGGCACCCAGGTATATGTCTTCCTGACAAAAGGAGGGTATACCCTAGTAAATGGTTATCCAAAGCGGCTGGAGAAGGAACTTGGGAGCCCTCATGGGATCAGCCTTGAGGCTGTGGATGCAGCCTTTATCTGTCCTCGGTCTTCTCGGCTCCATATCATGGCAGGTGAGGGACTTCTGGGTGCTCAGGGGATGACTTGTTCTGCCTCTTCTCCATAGCATACATCCCCACAAGGGCATGAGAAGGGCTAGTTGAGGATCCTCATGAGATGGAAGCCATGTTATGTTTGGTGCCTTCTTTCCAGGACGACGGCTCTGGTGGCTGGACCTGCAGTTAGGAGCTAAAGCCACATGGACGGAGCTTCCTTGGCCCCATGAGAAGGTTGACGGGGCCTTGTGTGTGGAAAAGTCCCTTGGCCCCAACTCGTGTTCTGCCAATGGCCTCGGCTTGTACCTCATCCATGGCCCCAATTTGTACTGCTACAGTGATGTAGAGAAACTGAATGCAGCCAAGGACCTTCCCCAGCCCCAAAAGGTGACCAGTCTCCTGGGCTGCACTCACGGAGGGGCCTTCTGACCTGAGTCTGTCCCAGCCCCACCTCCCAGTTCCTCATAATAAAGCCAAATAGCATCTTCACTTGAATCAAAGGACCTTTGTTGTTGAACAATCTTACTTCTTTCTTTTAATTGAAAAGTTAGCAACTTCTCTTTTGAGGCTGTCAAGTTCAAACAAGTCTGTGGGAAGCAAGGGAGGGGAGGGCTAAGAGACAAACCTCATTTCTGCACAGAGGATTCTTAGATCCAGGCCATAAACTGGCTTTTTGCAGACTATCTACACACAGTGGGGAAAAGAGGACCTCAGCAGATGTGGGGATACCACTGAGGAGGTCGGTGCTGTGATCCAGGTGGTAGATCATGAAGCCCTGGACACAGTGGTGATGGTGATGAAGAGAAGTGGGCTGATTAGAAATATTTAGAAGTCATAGTCTATGGAACCTGCTGATAGATTAGATGTGAAGGTGAGGGAGAATGAGGGCTCTCACCTCCAAACTGCTCTGTGGTCCCTTTCCCGGTTCATCATTATGCCTCTTCTTCCCAAACTTTCCATAGCACCCTCTCAAAGTCACACCCAATGGCTACTAAGTTTCCCTATATCTTTGCGTACTCCATGGTTCATAATCTTCTCTGCCTCTTTACCTCCAGCTTTAACTGAGAGCAGCTCTGCCCCAGGGCTCCTCTTCCTTTCCCTGTAGCTGTCCCAATGGATAAGAAGCTGTGTCAGCATCTGCATGAGTTCCACTCAATCTGCCCCATTTTTCTTTCTCTTCCTATGCAGGTTAAATTCCTTCTCTTTTAGCATCATGCAAGTAAGCCATATCATTCTCTCTGCTATTCTTATGGCCATCCTCTACCACCCTCCTATGTCTTCTCAATGCTGAAGGCTTTGCAGACTGAAGTTCCTACTTCAGCCACCCAGTTACTGTGGCCAAATCCTGGCTGTACCTATCACTCACAATTCCTCCACCTGTGGAAACATTCCTTAAATTCCGATCTCTCTCTTGTGAGTACAACCTCTTATCCTTATCCTTCTGCCTCCCTTACAATTTCATTCCCACCCTCCTGCTCTTTGACTTTGTTACTCTCACAGTCTTCCATTTCTCAAAAGCTATTTTTTCCTGCCAAAGTGGAACATCAAGTTTGATTATCTGAACAACTTTCTTAACAATACTTTTATTTCTCTGCCCCCTTTAACTTCTACTTTATCTAACTATAAAAAAAGAAAAGAAGCCAGCAACAACAAAAAGCAAGTGTAGGTCAGAGAAAGAGTGAGAACTTCAGAGTCAGACATATCTGAATTCCAGTCTCAGCCGAGCCACTTACTAACTCTGTAGATTCGACAAACAACCTCTCTGAGCTTCATATGTGCACACGTGTACAAGTGCATGTGTATGCAAAACAGGAATGTGCATTGTATCAGTCACTGTTCAGTAAAGATACAGAAACCACTCTAGATATTCCCAGTAGAGAAGGACTGGACACAAGGAATTGCTTATAAACTTGTGGGTAGGTTTGGAGACACATAAGAGGGAAAACGTTATTAGCCAAAGATCAGGAAGTTACTACAAATCTTCATTTAGAGGTGCAAACGGAAGAAAAGGTACAGCCCCCAAATGAAAAGCTGGGGTGCACAAATGTGCATCAGCTGCTGATGCCATTGGAGCTCGGATTGCTGATACTGCTGGAACCACCTCCACTTCCGCTGGGCAGGAACTACTGCTGCTGACGTTGCCAGAGGCAGTGCCAGATATGGAAGGGCTTTTCCCTTTCTCTCACCTTCAGTCTTAACTGGAACAAAGCTGACAAGGGAGTCTGAGAAATGTGGTTTTTAGATTTCCAGCCTTGGTGGTACAGGAGAGATTGTGGAAGAGTGGATGTGGAAATGAGCACCAATAGGCAATATCTGCCTCGTGTATTCAGATTCATCATAACTCTCGGTGGCAAGCAACAAAACCCAATTTAAAGTGGTGTAAGCAAAACGGGAATTTATTGACTTGTGAAGCTGAAAAGTCTATGGGCAGATTTTGACTTCAGGCAGAGGAAAATACAGGTGTTAAATTGATGTTATCAGGCATCTCTCTCTTTCCATCCCATAGCTCTGCTTTCTCTGAGATGGCATCGTTCTCAGGAAGGCTCATCCTTCCTAGTGGCAAGATGTCCACTAAGCTTACATTCTATCAGCACCTCCTGCCCAGTAGTTTCAGAAAAATTCCTGAATCTGATTTTCACTGGCACAAATTTCATCATATGCCCATCTCTGAATTGAGGGGCAGAGGCCATCCTGGGTTAGGAGGCCAATCCTGGGTTAGGAGCCCACCGCTGAAGTGGGTTGTGGGACTGGGATGATTCCCACCCGAGCCACATGGACAAAGAGTGGGGAGTTTTCTTTCTCCAAAGAAAACTGATGTGATGTTACCAATAAAAGGCGGAACGGATGGTGGGCAGATAGCAACAATGACAACAACAACAGATGTTCATGACAGGATAATACTTACCTTGTGAGGTTTTCCTCGTTCCCTATCTAACCTTCCTTTTCTTTCTCAACTAAAGACTTTGAAAATATTGGTATCACTGAGCATGAAACATGCCGACCCCTTCCCTGCTCCGACCTTTTAAGCTGCCCTGTATGCACCCTTCTCCTCACTCCATCCCTCCATCTATTAAGGTGTCCAATTCTTCTGTGAACCTTGATCCCACACCTTTCATCTCTCTCATCACTTCTAGTGTCTCCCTCTATTTCTCATCTTCTTTTTTCTTTATTTTCAAATTGATTTTCTCCACTGGTATCTTTTGGTAGTTTTAGACCCATGTTCAAGTTTCTACCATCTTTAAAAAAAAGACACAAACAGAATCTTTTTTTCTTAACCTGAGAGATGAACTTCATTTTATTTTTTAATTTCTTTTTTTATTATTATTAATATTATCTTTGAGAATCATAATTATACCTTTATGGGATACAATGTAATGTTTCAATATATGTACATAGTATGTAATGATTAAATCAAGCTGATTAACATCCCTCACCTTGGCTACCTATCATTTGTTATGGTGAGACATTTGAAATTTACTTTCTTGGTTATTTTGAAATATACAATACATTATTATTGGCTATAGTCACCCTGCTGTGCAATAGATCTCAAAACCTATTCCTCTTGTCTGTCTGGAACATTGCACCCTTTGATCAACAACTCCCCATTTCCTCCCTCCCCACCCCCCAACCCATGGTAACCACCATTCTACTGTCTATTTCTATGAATTCGACTTTATTAGATTTCGTATATAAGTGAGATCATATGGCATTTATCTTTCTGTACCTGGCTTATTTTACTTAGCATAATGTCCTCTAGGTTTATCCATATTGTTGAAAAATGACAAGATTTCCCCCTTTTTAAGGATGAATAGTATTAATTATGTATATTAACATATACTACAGTTTCTTTATCCATTCATCTGCTGATGGACATTTAGGTAGATTCCATAGCTTGGCTATTGCTAATAATGCAGCAATGAACATGGGAGTGCAGATATCTCTTCGACCTATTGATATGTTGATTTTAGTTCCTTTGGATATATACCCAGCTGTGGAATTACTGGATCATATAGTAGTTCTATTTTTAGTTTTTTAAGGAACCTCCATACTGTAGAGACAGAATCTTTAACCTCACATCACTTTTCAGCTACTGTCTTTCTTCCAAATTTTTCAAAAGGGAGTTCTGCACTTATTTATTCTATTTCCTGCCTTTCCATTTGCTCAATTCATTGCATTGTGGCTTCTGCCTCCATTTTCTGCTGATACAGATCAAATCGTGAGGAACCATGACCTCCATGTTGCCAAATTCAAAAGATACATTCTTGCCTTGACCTTATTGGAAATCTTTGCTGTATTTGATGCTGTTGACCACTTCTTTCTCCTTGAAAGTCTTCCCTCCCTTGGATTTCTTCCATGACATTACTCTTTCCTGATTCTTTTCTTACCGTTTCTTCTCAGCTTTCTTCTTAGCCCTTTTTTCTTTTGCTGGCATCCTAAATGTTGGCACTCCCAGAGTTCAGTTCTCATTCCTTTTCTCTTCTCACCCTACGTGCTCTTCTAGGTGTGTGTAAGAGTAGTCCTGTTGAAGAAGGATGTTGAAATAGTTTTTGCCAGGTCTTGAATCTGATTTATAAATTCCACTTCATGTAATATGTGGGAGGATTTTACTCCTCTTTATAGATTTTCCAAATGAAAACCACCATCCGGAAGAAGGGTGGTCTATTAGATCTAATATAAGAAAAATTACAATATGTGTCTCGGAGCAGTGGCTCACACCTGTAATCCTAGAACTCTAGAAAGCCAAGACAGGAGGATCACCTGAGCTCAGGAGTTCACTTGAGCAAGAGTGTGACCTAGTCTCTACTTAAAAATAGAAAAATTAGCCGAGTATGGTGGTACATACCTGTAGCCCCGGCTACCCAGGAGGCTGAGGCAGGAGAATTGCTTGAGCCCAGGAGTTTAAGGCTGCAGCAAGCTACGACGATGCCACTGTATTCTAGCTGGGACGTCAGAGTAAGACTCTGTCTCAAAAAAAAAAAAAAAAAAAAAAAGGAAGAAAAAAGAAAAGTTACAATATCAAAGCAATACTTATAAGTAGTGGAGGATAAATCTGCCTTTGCTCCAGAAGTGTTTTTACTGTTAATAGACATGAAAGCTCTGTCTTTTCATATAGGTGAGGTGGGTGCCAACTGCCTGGTAATGCTAATTGGCTGGCCTACCAAACCAAATAGCATTAAGCCATTACTCTTGGTAAGTGACTTTGGATGGATTTCCTTCTAATTCAAGTTTTTCCTGATAGGTCCAAGGTAATAATTTTAAAAGATTGTTGCCTTATAGGGACCCACATTGGTCAGAGCCATACACAGTACCTGAGTTGGTTCATAGGCTATTAGTTGTTCCTAAGCCAGAGAAATCATCAGAAGCAGGCAGAGATGACAGTAGACAAACAAAATTGGGTGAAGGGCACAGGTTGATTCCTCACTGGTCAGGAGGCTTTTTAAACCTAAGAGATCAGGAGTTCAGGAAGACTGTGTGTGGGCCAAAAACATCATAGACAAGATGCCCGTGTGAACTGCACATTTTCCTTTTGCACCCTAGCTAATTAGACCCCTCTCCCCATCCTCATCATGCTTTCTGTGTCCTGGTTACCTGAGGATATTTTCCTGAATACTGCAGCCTTCCTGTTCAATGACATTGGGAAGACAAGTATTTTGGTAAGCTATCTGTAAATGGGTGATATTTATGGATTTTTTCATTTTCTCAAGCAAAAATCTGGAAGTCATTCTTTTCTCCACAATTCCATAGCCAGCTGACCACTAGTTTCTGTGAATTCTACCTCTTGAATATTTATTAAACCCATGCAATTTTCTCCATCCCTAGTCCTTCAGCTATAGTCCAAGCCATTGTCATCTCTCACTTAGACCACCTTAATTGCTTCCTAACTGGTCTCCTCACTTCCAGTTTTGCTCTCCTCCTATCCCATCTCCTTGTAAATGATCTAAAATGCAAGGGTGACATGCCACTCTCCTGCTTCAAACCCTTCGATAATTTTCCATTGTCCTTAAAACTCAAAACCCTTAGCCTGACATACAAGGTCCTCCTTGATTTGGCACCTTCTCCCCTTTCCAGTTCGTCTTATGCCATTCTTCTCCATGATCACACCCATGCTGGCCTTCCTGTACTTCTCCTGACACTTGGAATGATTTTCTTTTCTTCTGGCTTATCTCTGGGTCCTTCATAAAGTATCACTTCCTGTGAATGCCTGCCAAACCTCCCAGGCCAAATGGAGCCCACTCACATAGCACCCTGTACATCTCCTTCAATGTACTCATCACACTTCTAATTACATGTTTAATGTCTCTTTCCTTTGTTAAATTTCAAGTTGTAAGATGGCAGGAACTGTATCTTGTTTCTTTACCTGTTCCTAGCACCAAGGACAGTGCCTCACACATTAATTATTTGTTGAAAGAGAATGGGTGAATGAATGAATGAGAATACCTTTCTTTTTCTGGGTAACTCTTGCTCATCTTTCAGGGACCCAGGTCAGATGTTATTTTCTCCAAGTGAGTTACAGTCAAATCTGATTCATCTTTGGATCCCTGGCTTGAGGGCCTGGCTTGAGACCTGATGCATAGTTCATATATCATAGGTATTTATTAAACGATATTCAACTTTTGGCCATGAATTGATACTTGTTGAAACAGAGTGATGGGTATATCAGGGTTCATTATAGTTCAGCATATATTTGGAATTTTTCATAATAAAAAGTTAAAATATTTATATTCACCTCAAGTCAAATGAAAGTATATTCGAAGCTGACCTTGAAGCTTCTGGCTTGAGCAAGCTAGTAGTTGGTGGTGCCATTCATTGGAATGGATGATGTGGAGCTGTGTCCAATCTGGGTGTGTGTGTGTGTGCACGTGTGTGTGTTGGGAAAGGTTTTTTTTTTTTTTTTCTCACCCCAGTGAAATTCCTTAGAAGACAAATAAAAAATGATGAAATAATAAATTTAGATTTGGACATCTTTAGTCTTAGGTGCCTTGAGAGCATGTCCAGTCAATCGTTGAATAGGTAAACAGGTTCAACGAATTAAAACCTCTGCCTCTGCATGAGCCTTTAGGGGCTCTCTGAATGGTGACATAGCCCTTGTCATCCTTGATGGCCTCTGGGTCACTGATCTGACCACTGGGCTCTATCCCGCTATCCAGGGAGGGTCTGCGGTAAATATTGCACCCCTCCATCCCCTCCTTGACATTTTCCACTCGCTGTCTCCCCTTCCTTGTGAATTTTTTCCCGGGGAGCAATTTATTCTTGACTTTTGCGAGGCCCTGGTGTCACAGCGTTATGCTCAGCAGCAGGAATAGGGTGTTAAGAAACATCTGGGTTCCAGTCCGAGTTCAGTACTTATTGCGACTGTGGGGAAGTCGCTTTACATTTCTAAATCTCAGCATCTGCCTCTGAAAAATCAAGATTATAACTGGAGATTTCACAGGGCTGATGGGAAGATTAATGCATGGAAACGTTTGAACACAGAGCCTGACGCGGTATAGGCGGTCAATAAATACGAGCTGTTATTATCAGTAACGCTGCGTCCTCATTGCCTCCCCACCAGGACGTCAGGCAGTGTTGCAGCAAGAGCGGAGCGGGCTGCAGGCGCGGAGCCCCTCCCGGCGCGGCCGCGGCCCCCGCACGGCCCCAGGCACTCGGGCTCCAGCCTCGTCCGCGCGTCGCCCCGCGCGGCGCTCAGGGTGAGTCTGTGGTATCGTAGTGGAGGGCGGTGCCGGCCGGGCGGGGGTCCCAGGGAGCCGGGGGCGGGGATGTCGGCTGGTGAGGGAGCTTAGGCCGTGGGGCTCACCGAGGGCCGAGGGTCCCCTGGAAGGTGCGACCCCCAGCAAGCGGCGGCAAGTGGTACCCCCGAGGGGCTCGCGCTCCCGCGCCCGCCCCAAGATGGCGCGCCTCTCCGGCCTCCGCGCGCGCCTCCGCCGCTCGGGGCGCGGCCCCGCGGCCCGCGCGCTCCTGGGCGGGGGATGTTGTGATGGAGAAACCGCGGCGGAGCCCGAGCCCCGCAGCCTGAGCCACCTCCGCCATCTGGGCCTGGGGCCGCGCCGCGCAGGTAGGAGCTGTCCCTGCCCGGGCCCAGTCCCAGTGGCTATATCCCGACCTCCAGCGGCGGGAGGACCCTGCAGCCCCTTCCCCGCGACGGTCTGGGGTCCCCTAGCCAGGCCCCATCCCCCCCCAGCCCCGGGCCGCCTTCCCACCGCGCGCCTTCAGACCGCCCTTCTGTCCCCCCTCGCAGGGTCCGCTTCGGTCCTCACACCGCCCCCTCCCCTGATCTTTACCTCCTGCCCCTCCGGGATGACTAGGGGGCGAGTATAGAGGACGCGAGGCGAGGGGCGGTGGGGATGGGGGAGGGGAGGTCAAGGGCTGGGAAGGGATGCAGGGTGGGGTGGGGAGGCAGGCTGGACAGATGCTAGCAGGGGTCCCAGGCCTGGGATCTGTCAGGCTACATTCTATTGCCCTCAGTGACCGAGGGGTGTGCCCTGGGGCGGCTGTGTCCCCAGCTCAGCTGGAGGCCTAGCACTCATTAAAGCAGTTTTCCCAGAGCCAATTCAGAGGTTATTCCGAACCTATTTTGAATCTGCCGGTGTGTCTCTTGCATTCTGAGCCCCTCCAGATATAGTCCTAGCTCTCTTCACCCTTCAAAGTCAAAACCTTGTCTACACTTGCTGTCTTCATTTCCGTACTTCCCATTCATTCTTAAAACCACTCCACTCTGTCTTCTGTTCCTGACACCCACTGAACTGTCCAGACCAAGGTCACCAGAGACCTCGGTGTGGCAAATTCCAATGGACACTTTCCTTTATCCCCTTTACCTTTTAGTAGTATTCGGTGGTGTATGTCAATTCACTCTCCTTGAAGCGTTTTCCTGGTTTCTCTCCTAGGGCATTGTCTGCTCCCTCTCAATCTCATTTGCTTCCTCCTTCTTCTCTCTTTAGATGCTGGTGAGGCTCTTGATTCTGTCCTGAGCTGTCTTCTCCAATTCTGCCCTTTCTCCCCAGGTATTTTATTCACTCCCAAGGCTTCAAATTTCATATATATGCTAATGATTTCCAAATTTTTGTATCTGGCCCAGTCTTCTTTTTTGAAAACCAGACTTATATCCAGCTGTCCTCTTGACATCCCCTTGGAAGACCAACAGGAATTCCAAATTTACAGATCCCAAACTGAATTGCCTTCCCTGGTTTCTTCTCTACCCTACTTCCAAATCTGTTCTTCCTGCAAATCTCAGAAATGGCTACTTTCCAGTCAGTCACCCAAACTGGAATCCTGGGCAAGATTTGAGATTAACCTCTCTCCCTCACCCTCTGCATCTAATTTCACCACGTTCTGTCATGTCCACTACCTAAATATTTCTTAAATTCGTTTGTATCACTCCATCCCCACTGCTATCAAACTTAATCTGGGCCACCACCCTTTTTTCCTTGACTGCTGTAATAGCATGCTCTCTTGCCCACCTCCCCTTAACTATTATCAACACAGCACACAGAGTGATCCTTTAAAAAATGCATCTGTCTGGCTGGGCATGGTGGCTCAGAACTGTAATCCCAGCACTTGGGAGGCCAAGGCTGGAGGATTGCTTGAGGCCAGGAGTTCAAGACCCGCCTGGGCATCATAGCAAGATCCCATCTCTCTAAAAGAAAATTAGCAAAGCGTGGTGGCATGCTCCTGTAGTCCTAGCTACTTGGGAGGCTGAGGCAGGAAAATCATTTGAACCTAGGAGTTTGAGGCTGCAATGAGCTCTGCAACCCAGCCTGGGCGACAGAGGGAGACCCTGTCTCTAAAAAAAAAAAAAAAAAGCATCTGATGACTCATTCATTCAACTAATATGATTTGAGCCCTAATATATACCAGGCACTGCTTAAAGATATAATTCTGATCAAAATATACTGGGTCCTTGTCCCCACAGAGCTGACAATCTAGGAGGGAAAGCTAATAGGAATAACATCAAAAATGTGATAAAAATCACAAAGGAAAGCTGTATGGTGCAGCTAAACTGGTCTGGGGGATACGGAGAGAGGGTCAAGGATGGCTTCTCTGGAAATACGACATTTGGTCTAAGATGTGAAGGATGAGTAGGAGTTAATTAGGCTGAGAGAGTAAAGGAAGAAGGTCCCGGGCAGAAGGGAAATAACACTTTGTAGGGGGAGCGCATGATGTCTTCGAGGAATCAAAAGAAGGTCACCAAGGATGGAGGGCAGAGTGACTGAAGCTGGGGATAGGGAGAACAAGGCAGGGCCAGACTGAGCGGGGCGGTTTAGGCTGTGTTAACAATTTCGGTCTTAAGGTTTTTGTCCTTGGTGTAGATGGCTATGGTAATGGATGTGGAGAGTAGATGAAGTCCAGAAATTTTCTTGGAGAGAAAATGATCAGTACCTGGGATGGTCTGAATATTGGAAATGAGGGAGAAGGATGTACACAACAGGATGGGTGGTCATATCATTCCACAAGCCAGGATCCTGAAAGAGGACCAGTTAGGGGGTGGGAGTGAGAAACACGAGTGGGCATGTTAGTTTGAGAGGCCTTTGAGGCACACATGTGCAGGTGGTGGAGAAGAAAGTTGAATGTACGTGTTCGGACCTCAGATGAGGGGTCCGAAAGGGAAACATAAATTTGGAAATCATCAGTGTATAGGTAGTAACTGAAGCTGTGGGCATGAATGAACACCTATATTGAATACAGGATGAGAAGGAGAAAAGGGCCTAAGAATAGGCCATGAGAAACTCTAGCATGTAATGGCTGGTGGAGGAAGGTGAGCCAGCAAAGGAGTTGAAGAAGCCAACAAACAGTAACCAGAAGTGTAGAAATAAAACCGGGAAATGTAGAGTGTGGAAGCCCTCGGTGAAAGCTGGATAAGAGATTCATGGGGTCAAACGCTGCTGAGAGGACAAACAAGATGAAGACTGTAAGAGTCTGTTGGGTTAAATGACATAGGGGTTGTGTTGACCTCAGTAGGAGCTGTCACTGAGTCGTGCAGGGAGAGGAAGCTGGTTTGGAAAGGGTTGAGGAGTGAGTGGGAGGTGAGGAAGTGGCAACATGGAGTAGAGACAATTCTTTCAAGAAGTTTGCCTGTGTGGGGGAGGAAAGAGATGGAGCAGTGAGTGGCTCTGGAGCGTCAGGTCAAGAAATGTTTTGTTTTCAAGTTGGGAGATAGTGTATCCTATTGAGAAGGAGGGGTCGTTACATAGAAGAGAAAATGGATTAATAGTGGTGTAAAATACCTAAAAAGGCATGCCAGGAGGGATCGAAATTTTAGGTGAAGCAATTGGTTTTAGGAAAAAGGAGAGAAGAAGCTAGGTGCTGAAGTTACTAGGTTTGCATGTTTGAGGATGTTCTCCTACTGATGGCTTCCCTTTCCTCTGTGAATTAGTGTGGAGATCATTCCCTGAGAGGAGTGGTCCAAGGAGAGTTGTGCTCCATTCTCAGACAGACCTTCACTGATTCTGGGCTAGAGTAACCCCCAGGCTTTTGTAATGCCCTGTTCCTCCCCCATCATAATATTCAACCATTCATTCAAAAAATAGGGACTGGTTATGGGTGCCAGGCACTACTGGAATGACATTACATTGTAATGGGTTGTTCAGTGATGATTTTTCCTTAGACTGTGAGCTCCTCGAGGGGAAGAACACTTTCTTTATTATTCATCACTCTCCCCTGTGCCGAGCACAGTGCCTGGCATATAGTAAGCTGTCAAGTTAGAAGACCCCTGACTTTGAGCAAGACTCACCACCTAACCCTGTGGTCTGTTACCAGCTTCTTCAGGCTTTGTGGCATTTCCTGCCTTGCATGCCCTGCCCAGCTCCCTACCTTGAGTGAGAACCCATTTGGCTCTTTGCATCCTTTGAGATGCTGCAGGTATGGATAACCCCAGTGAGAGTGGAGAGGTGGGATGGTACTCCTTCTTGAAGAAATTGGGCAGCTGGTCATCTTTTTGACCTCAAAAAAATGAGGTGTTGGATACCACACTTTTTCCACCTACATGCTCAGGCTTCAGCACTTACAGCAGAACTTCCCCCTTTCTCTCCCAGTACTTTCTGCCCTGGTGACCAGATTGGCAGGGCTGCCCTGAAGTCAGCCTGGCTCTTCACTGGCCCAGCCTCACAGTGCATATGCCCTTTTCAGAGCAGGCCTCCCAGTGCTAAGGAGGTTGGTCCCAAACTGACCTCTGAGAAACCTGGCTCCATACACCGCTGCTTCAGAGAAGGGCTCACCACCCCTAAGTTCCTCTGAGCTTGACAGAGTCATGGGGTCTTCCACCTCCTGACACTAATGGACATGCCACTGTTGAACCGTCTCTAGCCAGGATGTTGGTTTAGGCGAACTCCTTCCCTTCCTCTTCCTAGAACTAAGCCCTTGCCTTTCTGGGACTCCGGCCCCATCATGCTTCCCCCTCAGGGACGCTTCATTCTCCAGCACCCTCCCTAACACTCCCTTTGCCCATCCCCAGCCCACAGGGCCACACAGCCTTGGTATCTATTCCCAGACAGTTCCAAGATTCCTAGTTCCTGGTTCCTCCCACCCCATGTCTGTCCCCTCCATCCTTCTTTTCCTTCCATATCATGGCCCACTCTGTGCCAGACACTCAGCGTACTCTCCTTGGAAATGGGAATGCGAAATTAAATAAGTCATGGTCTCAGATATTCTGATAGAATGTGGTACTGGGTGTTGTGAGACACAAAGGAGAGAGAGAACAGGAAAGACTGCTTAAGAGCTGTGGCCACTGAGCCTGGTTTTGAAATATAAGCAGAGGTTCTCACAAAGGGAGACAGGATTCCAGGCCGAGGGAGCAGTGTAAACAAAGAACCAGGGCTGTTAGAGTGTGTGATGTGTTCCAAAATAGGCCACACTGCACGTTCCTGTGGCTGGAGCAGAAGGTATGAAGGAGGCAGGAAGTGGGAGGAGGCCTGAGAGGTCATAGGGGTCAGTTTTAGGGGGCTCTTGGGTGTTCTGCTAAGGAGCTCAGACATTATCTTAAAGGCAGCAATGAGCCCTCTAATTTTTTGAACCAGAGTGACACAATCTGGTTTCCATTTTTGGAAGATTACTGTGGTTCTGGGTGGAGGCAGAGCTGTCTATTTTTTTCTTCATCTATTCCAATGACCATGAGTGTTCTCATTGGCCAGGTGGAGCCACACTGAGCAGACCAGCAATTCCACATGGGGCAGACACGTGGACAGAAACCTTTTTTCACTTTACAGATGTACGCATAGCATTGTGCTTGGGTCTGAGGAGCTAGAAATGACAGAGAGCTGTGGCTCCTGTCTCAGGACCACGCGCCACACCTGAAGAGATTGGTTGGGGGGGTTGCTCAGGCAGCCCGTAGCACCTGTGCTCAGAGAACTGGGGCAGTGGGGAGTCGGGGAGAACAAGAATTCCTTAGTGGGGGAACAGGGAGACAGGGAACTTTCTCAAGGAGAAGGCCATGCAGCAGGAGTCAGAAAAAAAGCACTGCAGTGTTCTTTGAGGTGGTCAATGAGGGAGAATTGTGGGGGCTGGGGAAGGCCCGGGCAGGAAGAGAGAACTCTGAGTGAGATATTGGGAAGGAGAGAGTAATACAGGAGGGCTGTCTGAGGGAGGGGTTGCGGTGGGGGCTCAGTATGAACGCAGCAGAGTGGTGGAAGGTCAGGGAAAATGGCGAGGATGTGATGGGCCTGAGGGTGAGTGGGCTGGAAGGATAAGAAGGGCTCACATCACTGTGGAGAAGGTGACCCACACAGGACTTGTGAGGAGGGAGCCCGAGGGGTCAGTAGGGGTGGGCTGTCATCGTGGAACAGGAGATCCTCATACCTGGAGGGCAGCTGGCACTTGGTCAGGGTGCCATGAGCCACGGTGGAGGCACAGTGTTTTAACCAGCGTTTTTTGATACTGGCAAAGGAGATGCCAAATGGGCCTGGAGGAGATGGGGGTGGGCAAGAGTCATACATTCATTCAACAATATTTGTTGAGTTCCTGCTCTGTGCCAGGACTATGCTAGGCACTGGGCATGCTGTATGGATAAAAAGGGCAAAATCGTCACTAACATGGAAATTATAAATGAGGAGACAATAATTAGACAAAGTAAATAATAAATGAGCTTGTCAGATGATGAGGGTGCTAGGGAAGAGTTTGGGGATTGCTGATGAGGGCCCGTGGTAACCTGCAGTTTTAAAATGGGTGTTCAGGGAAGGCCTCACTGAGGAGGGGACATTTGGGCAAAGACCTGAAGGGCTGGAGGGTCCAGATCAAAGGTTCTTGCAGTAACCCAGAATGGGGCCTTGCGAGGGCTGGCAGGGGCACTGGTACCTGAGGGGAGTGACTTCATAGAAATCATCACCAAATGTAGCTTCAGCTGGCCAAAGGAGCCATGAATTGGAGCCGAGGGCCCTTCCTCTGTGACCTGCCTTCCCAGTGCCATGCCCCAAGGGGCTGGTTCTACAGCTCATTCCCTCCGGTCCTCACAGTTGTGTGGGGTGGGCTTGGGGGCTGGTTGAGTTCAGTGATTACGGTGATAGGGACACAGTCTAGGGGGCTGACAGTGGTGGGACTCGGGGAAGGCAGTATGGCAGGAGGAAAGGGGTGGTCAGTATCCAGTGTCCAAAACTCATGAGCCAGTCCTATGCTAGTGGTGTCCCTGGCACAGTATGCCCCAGTTGGATGAGCTGGGGGTGGGGATGCACAGAGGGCCATTGTGCAGAGGCTCTGCTGGTGGGAGCGAGGGCAAAGCAGGCGCCAGCTGTGCCATCCCAGAAAACTCAGAGCTGGGGATTTGGGGATGGGGCAGGCTGTGATGGGGGTGATAATGCTGGGACAGAAGTTGAGCTCTGTCATTCTCACAGGAAAATAGCTCATGGGGAGATGAGGAGATGCAGGGCATAGCCCTGGGGCAGAAGCAGGGAGGCTGCTGTCCTGGCCCATAGGCTCAACAGCATCTCTCCTCCCAACCCTGCAGGATCTGCCAAGGCCATGTCTGTTCCATCGTCACTGAGCCAGTCGGCCATTAACGCCAATAGCCACGGAGGCCCCGCACTGAGCCTTCCCCTGCCCCTGCACGCTGCCCACAACCAGCTACTCAACGCCAAGCTGCAGGCCACAGCTGTGGGACCCAAGGACCTGCGCAGCGCCATGGGGGAGGGTGGTGGGCCTGAGCCAGGCCCCGCCAATGCCAAGTGGCTAAAGGAGGGCCAGAACCAGCTCCGGCGGGCTGCCACGGCGCACCGTGACCAGAATCGCAACGTGACCTTGACACTGGCAGAGGAGGCCAGCCAGGAACCTGAGATGGCATCCTTGGGCCCCAAAGGCCTGATACACCTGTACTCTGAGCTGGAGCTCTCAGCCCACAATGCAGCCAACCGAGGGCTTCGAGGACCCGGCCTAATCATCAGCACCCAAGAGCAGGGCCCAGACGATGGCGAGGAGAAGGCGGCAGGGGAGGCTGAAGAGGATGATGAGGATGAGGATGATGATGAGGAGGAGGAGGACTTGTCTTCTCCCCCAGGGCTTCCAGAGCCCCTGGAGAGTGTGGAGGTCCCCCCGGGGCCCCAGGCCCTTACAGATGGCCCCCGGGAACACAGCAAGAGTGCCAGCCTCCTGTTTGGCATGCGGAACAGTGCAGCCAGTGACGAGGACTCAAGCTGGGCTACCTTATCCCAGGGCAGCCCCTCCTATGGCTCCCCGGAGGACACAGGTACCTGGTGGAGCTCGACATGGGCGTGTGGGAGGGCACGAGGGCAGAGGTCAGGCCTCTCCACACAGAGGCCAGCACCAGCCTGATAGGAGCTGCAGAGCTACGTATGTCCTCAGTCCCTAGCAGGCCATGCCCAGACCTTCTCATTCGGAGTGCTTGGTCAGTCTAGATCTCCCAGCATGCATGCCCTGATGGGTGGATCAGTCCCTCATGCACGCCCTCAGGGCTGGTATGTGGACTAATTGTTTATTGGGCACTTACTAGGTAACCGGCCCTCTGCTCAGTCAGCATTTTTGGATTTAATCCTCATGATAATGTTGTGAGGTCAATGCTGTTATTATGTCCATATTACAGATGACAGAAAAGAGACCTGGGAGGTTTAGTAGCTTTCTCAAGGTCACAGACAGTCTGAGATCACAATAGAACTAAGATCTAAACTAGGTTTGAGCCCAGGCTCGAGCTCTTGACCCTCATGTTACACTGCCACCAGTGCACACAGCACGATGCACTGAGGTGCACTTGGGACACTCTGCCCTGTTTTAACAGGCCAGGTCTGGAGGGAGCAGCCAGCACCTCCCCACCAGCCAGGTCTATTTGGAAAAACTGGGGATGTTGTGTGCTTATGATCAACATGCCCCGTGCAGAGCACCTTGCTCACAAGGATACAGTTTAGTCAGGAATAGGATTTTGACTAGAAGTTAGAAAACAAAGAAAAAAGAAACATATACTTCTTTGGGGGTGGGAGGAGAATGGATATTAGGATTCCAAGGATTGGTCATTAAATGTGTCCTATTTAAATAAGTTGAGTCTCCACATTTGCTAATGTCATGTAGAACTACAGACAGAGCTGAAGAGCAAAGAGCAAAGATAACGGGCTATGGCCACACCCCTGGAGTTCCTGGGAATGTAAGTAAAGATCGGGAAAGACTCCCATCCTCACCAGGTCGAAGTCACCGTAGCCAGACCCCAAACTGTGGAACTTTGCAGGGAGCACGTGGTTCCAATGAGCCTGGAGCTGCACACCATCCCCTTTCAAAACACTTGCTATGAGCATTATCAAACCTACACAAAAGTAGAGAGAACAGAATGATGAGCCTGATTTACCCATGACACAGTTTCAGCAATTATCAATACAAAGCTGATCTTGCTGCATGTACGCCCTCGCCCACCCCTGGGCCCCAGCCTAGGTTATTATCAAGCAAGTACTGTCATCTGTAAATGTTTATGTATGCATTTCTAAAAGATAAAGCTCTTTAAAGCAAAACAAAACAAAAAATACCACAATACCATTATTGTACCTACAAAAAGTTAACAATAATTCCTTAATATCATCAAATATCCAGTCAATTTTTTTAAAGTTTGTGTGTGTGAATCGATATCCAGATAGGTCTATGATTGATATGTCTTTTACTTAAAGTTTCTTTTAATCTATAAGTTCCCCCTCCAACTCTTTCTCTTTATTTTTTTTGCTTGCAGTTATTTTATTTTATTTTATTTTTTTAACTGAAGAATCATGTTGTTTGTCCTGGGTTTTCCATGGTCTGGAATTTTTCAGACTCTTTCCTTGTAGTGGTATTTAACATGTTCCTCTTCCTGGGATTTCCTATAAATTGGTAGTTAGTTCTAGAGCCATGATCAGATTCAGATTTGAGGGTTTTTGTGTTTTGTTTGTGCAAGAACTTGTAGGTGGTTTTGAATACTGCCACCAAAGACGAAGTCTGATTACTCTCTTCTTGTGCTGTTAGTGGCCTTTCATGGTCATTGCCTTGACTCCTTTAAAGGGAACAGTCCCTACTCCACTCCAGCTGGTTATTTTTGAGATCAGCTTTGGGGAAAATGTAGTCTCAATGGAGCCAGTTCAAGGGAAACTGAAAACTAGATGTCGATGTCAAATATCTTAATTTCTAAACTTTAGCAATTGATTCTATTTTTTTTAAAAGCATTGTACACACCACATAAAGTCTGTCTGAGGCTTGCATCAGTCTGCAGGTTGCAGGTGGCTAGTTTGCAGCCCTCAGGGCTGTGAGTCAGCAGCCAGATAGAGGCCTGGTTGCTTAGTGGCCCCTGGGTGGTCACTGGGGTGGCTGCACCTAATTCTGGGAGTAGGAGGACAGAACTGCTGAAGAACTGGGAGTGGTATGCTGGGCATGGGCAGTGGCCTCAGCAAGGGCTTAGGAGTGGTGAGAGGATTCTCAAAGATAGTGCACTGGTGGAGACCATGTGCGTTGAGGGTAGAATGTGGGGCCAGTCCAGGGGAGGGGTCAAGTGACTGCCTACTCTTTTGTGACTGTGTTCCTATGACCGTGAGGGCCATAGAGGAGGTTTGAGCTCCTGTGGGAATGAGGCTAGTACTGAGAAAAAATTATTTTCTCCTTCCTATCCTAGGATCTCCACAAGTTCTTGACTGCATGCATAAATGCGTGAATGTGGGAATTAAATGAACGAATGATGAATGAATGAACTTTACTACTCTGTACCAGGCCTTGTCCTAAATGCTGGAGATATATACTGTGGCGGAAAGATGTTCTTAAACTCATGGCCCTCACAGCCTGGTGAGGAGACAGAGAAAGAAACAGGTGGTTATGATCATTGCAATGAGCTGTGAGGCAGGGGAGGTAGAGGAGGAGTCCCTGACCCTGCCTGTGTGTGTGGTGGGGGAGAGGGCAGTGCATCGGTTTTGAGAAGTGACCTATATACTGATGGCTGAAGAAAAAGTGGATGATAGCCAGGTGAAGATCTAGGGGAGGCTGGGCTGGGAGGGGTTAAGGGATATGTCCCAAGCCAAGAGAGAGAGTGGAGGGGAGAGAGGGAGAGAAGGGGGTTGGGGAGTGGCCAGAGATAGCTGAGAGGCAGACAGTTGGAGGTTCATGACAGTACGTAAAACCTGGGAAGGAATTTGGATTTTATCCTGAGGTCAATGAGAAAGCAATTAAGAGGATTAAACTGGAGAGTAACTTGATTAGTTTAGCATCTCAGAAGAATCATTTGGGTTGTAGTGTGCGGCCCAGGTTGGAGGAGACCAGACAGGAAGAGAGAGACCGGTTAAGATGCTGTTTCAATGATCCAGGTAGAAAAATGCTAGTAGCCTGGACTGTGGTAGTGACGTGGGTGGAGAGCATTAAGTGAATCACTGATTCCTCAGCAAATGAGTACGCCTAGCTTAGCTGCTAAGGCATTCGTAGATGAATGAATGAAGGAAGGAATGATACATGAGCATTTCATGCGTGAATGCCCGCATGAATCAATGCGGGAGTGAAGGTGTATATTCCGGAATAAGTGCATGCGTGTGCAAGCAAAGGCCCAGGTGGGCTGTGCCTGAAGGGAGATGTGCCAAGCTCCAGAAGGGCCTCCCATATGGTCAAGGGGGGAGAAACTGCCCCTCCAGGACGGGTCGGAAGGATGAAGCTCTTTGGAGTACAGGCTGACAGGGATGGCAGATGGATTAGTGAGTGTGACTCAGTCAGGAGATGGTGGACTAGTCCCCAGATTCCAAAAATGTCTGACCCTCTTGCAGCAGTCTGTGGCTGTGGAGGGCACGGAGGCCCTGGGTGTGGTGTTCCTGGAAGGTTTGGGCAGGAGAACCCTGAAAGCAGTGGAGGATCTCTGGGGAAAGGCAGGCATTCCCTGAGCCTCAGCCAAGTGCCAGGTGCCCACTGGAGATCTTATTCCTGAGGGTCTGAGGTTGGAGTGGGTGGTAGGAGGAAGAGCCCCTCCCCATTGGGTGTCTGTGGGCCCACCTCATTTGGAAGCTAAGGCTGGTGAGGCACCTTGCCTGAATAACTCTCACAGCAGGTGTGCAGCCACCTTGGTGTAACCACGCCCACTTTCAGCCCCTCTGTGTCTGGTTGCCCAGCAGCCTGAGTCTTGGGACTGCCTGTCCCTCAGTGCTGCCTCTTGGACCAGTCAGGATTCCTGGTTTCCCTGGCAACGGGAAGCACGTCAGCAGCCTGGGCGCTCCCAGCCGGTCCTGGTGCTGCGGTTGCCGAGGAGACGCTGCAGCCTAGCTGGGCCCTGGCAGGTGAGGGGGGCCGGTGCTGGTGCTGGGAAGCCCCAAGCCCAGCCTCAAGCTTTCTGGGGCCCAGGCCCTCAGGGCTCACCCTTGGGTTCAAACTGCTGGGCAGGTTCTGGGCAGGGAAGGGATCCCTGAAGGCCTTGAAGCCACACCCTGTTTATGCTGAGAGCTGTAGGCTCGGCAGGGCCCCACGCGGCTGGGGTATTCCCAGAGGCTGAGTATCCTCGTGTCCCTAAGACTGGGCTTGACTATAACACTGACATGACCTCTGGAGGGTGGGATGGAGGTTCAGGATTGGGGGAGGGGAGCCAGGGTGAAGAAGAAGACGTGTGAGCAGGAGGGGCTGGGGTCTCATGAGCACCCCCTTCCTCCTTCCATCCCCACCCCGAGGAGGTTCCCCAGCGTGGTGGTCCTGGCCCCTCCCTAGTGAGCTCCAGGCGGAGGAGGATCTTGCCTGGCAGACGCTCTGCCCTGGTGAGAAGGGGGCGGGATGAGCTTTTCTCTGCAGCCCAGCACCAGGCTGTGAGCCCAGCTGGCTGGGCTGGAGGGGCTGTGAGGAGGGAGGGTGGAGGCAGGAGGGGTTGAGAATGAGCGCCATGTTCTCCCAGGACTTTTTCCTGGCCATCATCCTGCAGGACAACAGCCCAGGTGAGGCTTGGCATGATGTGGGGCGGGGCTGGCAGGGAGAGCAGAGTGGGTAACAGGGATGGGGTGGTGTGGCTTTGCCGGCAGACAAGGGTGTATGTCACAGATGTGCAGTACGTGTGCATGTACATGACATGTTTGCCTGCATCTGTGTGGCAAGGGTCAGGGTGTGAATATCTGTGGTGTCTGCACACATGTGGCAGGGGTTGACGTATGTCATGTGTCTGTGTGTTCACCTATATGTGTGGTGCCCATACATGTGTCCAGGGTCACTGTGGTGTGGTGTCTGCACATCTGTGTGGCAGGGGCTGGTATATACAGCTGTATGTGCACACACCCCTGTCTGTGGTGTCTGCTTGAGTGTACAGCTGGACTTAGTGTGTGTTTGCCTCAGCACACGTGTGCACCTGTAGGTGATACCTGCCATCTGTGCTGGCATTTTCTGTGTATTGCACACCCTGGTGTTTGTGGCTGCACAGGTGTGTGGTAAGGCTTATTATATATGTTGTGTGTCTGTGTGTACATGTATGGAGCTGGTGTGTTCACCTTCATGTATGCTGAGATGTAGATATGTATAAGGAGGTTAATTGGGGTCACCCAACCTCCCTCCCTCCCTTCCTTCTTTCCTTCCTGCCTTTCTTCTTCCCCACATGTGGCCAGTAGCAGGGCCCAGGAGGAGACCTGAGCCGTGTCCCTTACTGGTGGCCCCCCATGTGGTGACTCCAGACTGTAGGCTCTAGGAGGAAGCAGGAACCATGTTGTACTGTAGCCCTTCCCCAGCCCTTCTGCTGAACCATGGGGTTGCAGGGAGGGGATTGGGCACAGGCGCCTGCTGTCTGCTTCTTGGGGCTGACCCTCACCAAGCCTCCCACCTGGCAGATTCCTTCTGGAACCCTAACGCCTTCGAGACGGATTCCGACCTGCCGGCTGGATGGATGAGGGTCCAGGACACCTCAGGGACCTACTACTGGCACATCCCTACAGGAACTACCCAGTGGGAGCCCCCTGGCCAGGCCTCCCCCTCACAGGGGAGCAGCCCCCAAGAGGAGTCCCAGGTGAGGTTCCCAGGCCTGTTGTTTTTTGACCAGGGGTGGACGGGGTGTGCTGCTGCAGCAGGATGAGCCATCCCCTCACTGCTCCCATCCCTTCTCCTAGCTCACCTGGACAGGCTTTGCCCATGGAGAAGGCTTTGAGGATAGAGAGTTCTGGAAGGTGGGTGAGGGGACCTGGCTTTACCAGGGGAGTGGCTGCAGAAGGGGCATCATTTGGTCCTGATTCCTCAATCCCCTTCCCAAGGATGAACCCAGTGAGGAGGCCCCGATGGAGTTGGGACTGAAGGACCCTGAGGAGGGAACATTGCCCTTCCCAGCTCAGAGCCTCAGGTAAGTCACCAGATACAGTGGTCTGGCAGTGGGATGGATCTATTTGGAAGGGCCTGGGGACAGCTCGACGTATAGGGGCCTTGTACCAAATGTTACCATCTGCCTTCAGCCCAGAGCCATTGCCCCAAGAGGAGGAGAAGCTTCCCCCACGGAATGTCAACCCAGGGATCAAGGTTTGTTGAAGACCAACACGCATTCTGCAGGCTGGGGCCCCTCTGTGTGCAGGATAGCTCCTTGCATTGTGCTCTGGGGGTGCCTCTGGTCTCAGTGTTACTCCCCAGTTCCTGAGTTAGGAGTTCTTCCATTCTCAGCAGAGCCCTTGTGTCTAGCTGGAGGCACTTCAGTTTTTAACTCAACCAGCCTAGCAGCCTGGTTGGAGGCCCTTCTAGGCTTGGCTTCCTTGTACTAATGGAGGTATCCTCTGGGATCTCCCTCTCCCTAACCGCATTCTGTTTGGGGAGCTTCTCGGTCTTAGTTCAGAACACCCTCCCCTCCGCCACCTTCTGAGTTGGGAACTCCTCTGTGTCCTGTGCTGGAGACTCTTGCAGTTTTAGCTCAGACCCTCTACCTCCTGCCCCTCTTCTGTGTCTGGCAGTGTTTCGCCGTGCGCTCCCTAGGCTGGGTGGAGATGACCGAGGAGGAGCTGGCCCCTGGACGTAGCAGTGTGGCAGTCAACAATTGCATCCGTCAGCTCTCCTACCACAAAAACAATCTGCATGACCCCATGTCTGGGGGCTGGGGGGAGGTGAGGGCCTAAGCCACTGGGGTGGTGATGCCATGGGAGTGTGAAGGGGATAGATCGTGACAGGTGGGAGATCTGACCTGCCTAGGAGAGAGCTGGGGGCGAGGGGTGTGGGCCCACCCCAGTGGCAGCGCTGTGGGATGCATGAGTGACTCTGGGACCTTGGGCAACGGCAGCACAACAGCGATGAGGATGATAAAAGGAGTCAATTGAGAGATGACATTCGACCTTGAGGGTGGGTGGTCTGATGCCAGAGCAGGAGTCCCAGAGCAGTGGCTAATGTCACCTGAGCTGGAGGTGGCAGAGATCAGCTACCTTTTCAGCTGGGGTGCCACTGAGTGCCTGCTCCCGGGCCTGCAGGGAAAGGATCTGCTGCTACAGCTGGAGGACGAGACACTGAAGCTGGTGGAGCCACAGAGCCAGGCACTGCTGCACGCCCAGCCCATCGTCAGCATCCGTGTGTGGGGCGTCGGGCGGGACAGTGGAAGGTGGGAATAGGGCCTGGGATTTGGGGCTGGGAGCTCATCCAGCAGTCAGAGTCCTCCTCTCTAACCCTGTTCTTTGCCTCTCTTGTGCTGCCGGACCCAGAGAGAGGTATTATGCCTGTTTGGCTTGACTGTGCCCCTCCCACACCTGGACCAGATGCCTCCAAGCACCCACGCTCCCCTCTTCTGCCCTGCCCCCACTCCCTGCTGTGCTCAACCATTACCCCCACCTCAGCATGCCTGCTTGTCCACCCTCCCTCCAGAAGGCAGCGCCTACAGGACACCATCTGGGGACAGAAGCCCCGGAGGAGCTGTGATGGGCCGGGAGGATGTGGGTGGGGTGGGGGCCAGGCTCCGCACTGGGTGGCGCTGGGAGACACTGAGGTCCCCCTCCCCCAACAGGGACTTTGCCTACGTAGCTCGCGATAAGCTGACCCAGATGCTCAAGTGCCACGTGTTTCGCTGTGAGGCACCCGCCAAGAACATCGCCACCAGCCTGCATGAGATCTGCTCTAAGGCACGGCCCCCTCTGCTCCCTGGACTAGCCGCACCTTTGCTCTGCAAGGGTGTGGGTGGAGTAACTGAGTGGGGGTGGGGGGCTCCAGGGCAATCAAGCTCTAATAGACCCTCCCTCACTCCTCCCTCCATTCTGCCTTCCTCAGATCATGGCCGAACGGCGCAATGCCCGCTGCTTGGTAAATGGACTCTCTCTGGACCACTCTAAACTCGTGGATGTCCCTTTCCAAGGTCAGTGTCAAAACTCCACCAGGAGTTAGCAGGGGTGGGCAACCCAAGAAGAGGCACAAGCTCCTGGACAGATATGATAAAAAATGAACACGTGGAGTCTGAATACTCAAATAAGTGGAGGACTTCGGTTAAAGGGAGGCAGGGGGAAGGAAGGAGGTGGGGCCTTGGCTGGGCAAGTGTCCTGCTTATGCCCTGTTGGTGGGGACTGGGAGTGAGCAAGGTCTGCCACCACAATTGACCCTCCTCTTCTTTCGCACAGTGGAATTCCCAGCACCTAAGAATGAGTTGGTACAGAAGTTCCAAGTCTATTACCTGGGAAATGTGCCCGTTGCTAAACCTGTTGGTATGTGTGTTCTTCACCCAGGGACCGCCACCTCAATCCCAAAGCTCTGCCCTCTCCCTCTGCCTTCCAGTGCTTCTTCTACCAGACTTTCCTCATACTTGATGTCTCCCTGTCCTTCAAAATGCATCCCACCTTTCTGTACCTCTGTCCCAGCTGCACTCTGTGTCCTGCTTATAACAGCAGTCAGCACGCCTATACTGAGTGTCAGCCATGTGACTGGTGCTGAACCAGGCACAGAGGGAGACCCCACTCCCGCGTCCCATGGAAAAGCTTTGGTTGGGTTGGGAGGCAGGTGTTAGCTGACTGGAAACACCAGGCAGCAGCCTGGAGCTGGGTTCAGTATTACAGCACCAGCAATGGCCTGGGAGCATCTAGAGAAGGAAGCAGTGAGCATAATTGTCACATGCTTTATTGTTGCAAAGGATTTCCTCTTATTATGTCATTTAGATCTTGATAATCCAATGAGGTTGGGATTATGATAACACCTGTTTATTGATAAGGAAACAAAGATAGAGACTATCTGGTTAGCTCATATATTCCTAGCATTTTCATGGTATTTGTCATTTATTTGTTTATTCACTTAGCAAATACCTTTGAAGTCCACCAGGTGCCAGGACCTGTGCTAGGCACTGGGAGAACAATGGCCACAGTCCTGCTTTCATAGAGATTACAGTAGGAAAAAACAGGAAATTAATCACATAATCACACAAATAAATCTATAATTATAAACCAAGTGATTCATTGAAAGAAAGTAGTAAGATGTAAAAGAGGAACATCTGGTCTGGGTGGTCAGAAAAGACATCCCTGTGAAAGTAACATTTGAACTAAGATGAAAAAAATAATGAACAGAAACGAATGTGGTAAAGTGGGATGGAGCTAGAAGCAGGACAGGGAAAGATCATTCCAGGCAGAGTGAATGGTATGTGCAAGGGTCATAGTGGGAGGCACTTTGGTACTTTGGCAGCGAGAAGGCCAGTGGTGCAAGATGAGGCTAAGATCTGGGCAGTGGTCAGACTTTCAGGAACCTCACAGGCTACGTTCATGATGTGTTCTTCATCCTGGGGCAGCAAGGAGCTATCAGAGAGTCTTCAGGAGTGTACTTGACTTAATCAGATTTGGATTTTGTAAAGCTCACTTTGGCTATACCATGGAGGAGGATGTTAAGCGGGTGGAGGTGGATGTGGGGAGCTCAGTCAGGAGGATCTTTAGTAGCGTGGCCGGTAATGAGAGTATCTTGGACAACGGTGGAGCTGAAGAGGAGTATGTGAGTTCAAGAGAGGATTAGATGATTAAAGTCAACAGGTCTTGGTGATAGGTTGAATGTGGGGTGAGAAACAGAGGCATTAAGGATGACTCCTGGGTTCCTAGCTTTTAGGCCTGCTGGGTAGTGGTGCCACTCTCCAAAGGTGGCAGATGTTGGAAGAGGCCAGTTTTAGTGTGGAGATTGTGAGTTCAGTTTTGGACATGCTGAATTTGCTGAATTTGAGGTGCCTTTGGGAAAACTGAGTGGGAAAGTCAAGTTGGCAGCTGGATTTGCAGGTCTGGAGCTGAGAGGAGAAATCTGGGCTGGAGATAGAAGTGTGGGTATCATCGGGTTACAGAGGTAATCAAAGCCATGGGTGTGGAGTAGCATGACTCCTGACTCTGGAAAAAGTGGGCAGCCTGAAGTGAGAAGGAAAATGAGGGTAGGTCTAGCCTTGAGGGCCTCCAAAATTTAATGGATGGGAGGGGGTGAAATTGCCAAGGACGGTGAGAACAGGAGAGCAATGGGAGGAAGGAAAAAGACTGCTTGCTTCAAGGAGTGGTTGGGTATCATGTCAAAAGACATTTAGGAGGTGCTCAAGAAATGTTTGGTGAATGAATAAACAAACAAACTAGTGAATGAATGAGACTTGCCTTAGATGACATGGCCAGGAAAGGTAGACCTAGGACTCAAACCCTGGTCATGTTCAATCCTCTTCTCTTTCCCTTATAACATGCTGATTTTAATGACCAAAACATTACATTCAAAGAGAGAGCCCTTAGAAAAGGTGGGGATTGAATTGGGGTTTCGAAGGAAGGCTCAAATTTGCAGATAGGAGTGGGTATTCCAGTTGGATTCAATGGGGCCAGCAAAGCTTTGGAGCTGGAAGTGAGAAAAGCATGCTCAGGGAGACAAGGGAGGCTTGGCTGACCCCCACAACTTTGTTTTTGTTCCCTCCTCCTCCTCACTCTCAACTTCAAAACCCCGTTGGCTCTTCTAGTTGTTACTCACACTCCCGTATCTGCTCCTTTCCATCTGCCAACTTACACAGGTCCTCATTATGCCAAATCAGCTGCCTGCGGCCCTGACTACCCCATCAGCTCCATGGGTCTGCTCTGTTTGAGTTATCTTATGTTCCCTTTTTAACCTTTCTTAACACTGACCCCTCCTGAAGCTACAGTATTCATTCATTAATCTTTCATTCATTGAACAAATGATCGAGTGCCAGACTTGTGCCAGGCACTACTCCAGGTTCTTCGCATATGTTAGTGAACATAACTGACAAAGATCCCTGCCTTCATGTGGCTTACATTCTAGCAAGGAGAGACAGACAATAAAATAAGTAAACTAGTGTGTTAGAAGGCAACAACTGACATGAAAAAAGAAAAAAGGCACAGCAGGATAAGGGGGATTGGGAATGTGAAGCTAGAGGTCAGGGTATAGTTCTCAGTCCTAGGTTGTTACCAAATCTGACGGCCTTTCTAACAGCCTTTTTCCAGACCATGTTGTTCTACTGCTTTTGCTACTTCTCTGTGAAACCTCCCGACACTGAGGCTAGACTCCAGCCCCACAGCCTCATCTATTCAGCAGTTTGACTTTGATGTCCCTCCCACACCCATAAGCAGTGAGACTTCCCATGGCCCTGGCCTAAATGTCATAAACATCACACCCCTCTGCCTTGCTTTTGAAGCCCTCGGCAATCTAACCTGGCCCATCCACTCCTGCCTGTGTCATCATCTTTCTGTGGACTCCTGTGTCATTTGGTTTTATTAGTGTGGGTGCATTTGCCCATGCTGCCTTGAGGGTGACTTGCTCATGTGTCTGAAGTTCCTTCAGCAGGTAAACCCTGTGTTAGGACTTCAGACATAGGGATGAATTAAACTTGGTCTCTGTTCTTGAGATGGCCACAGCCCAGTGTGGATAAAGGTTTTCCAGCAGTTACAAGATATTGTAGTAAGAGTTGTCTCAGAGTTGTCCGCTCCCTGCCCTGCAGCAGGAAGGCTTCCCAAGCAGGACTTGAGTGGAGCCCTGGAGCCCTGAAGGATGAGAATCTGGAGTTTCTCAGACAGTCGGGGAGTGGAGGCTGGGAGGCACTCCAGACAGAGGCTTTTCCCTTAGCTGCAGTCTGTGTCCCTTGAGGGCATCCTCTTCTCTTGTTTTGTATTCCCCATCTGCCTAGCAGGCCACTTGCCAAGATTAGATGTTAATAAATGCTATGAAAATCATTTGAAGCTCAGGGAGCAGTAAAATATGAGTCTTGACAGCTCAGATGAGGCCAGTTTTTGGAGGACTTGCATGCCTGGGAGAGGAGTTTGGCCTTGATCCAGCCAGAGGTAAGATGAGCAAGGCCAAGATGGGGGAGGACTTTCAAGGAAGACACATGTCTTCTGCTTTGTCCTCTGTCCACAAAAGGTCCGCCTGGTCTGCTTCTCATGGGAGCTGAGAGGCACTGGAAGGGGTAGAGAGTCTGGGAGTGGACCATAGAGGCATATGCCTTTTGTGTTGGCACTGTGTGAAGATGTAGTAGGTGACACAGCCCGTTCATGAGCACAGCAGGGACTAGAACTCATGCCTCGCCATGCCATATACTTCTGTCTTGGTTCGCTGCTGAGTGCAAGCAAAAGCAGGATGCACAAGCAGAATGTTTAACAGCAGTTCAAGATGGAGGAGACTTGCTTTATAAGGGAAAGTTGATTGCTCTAAAAGTCAGGAACCTTGGGTTCCTTGGCACTGGAGCACATTATAGACATTCCTGAGTAGAACTAAGGTTTTGAAAGCCCTTCTATAATAGTTCCAAAAACTAGAAGTATAGAGAAGAGGTAGCAGAAAGGCATGGCTAAGAACCCAGGCTCTGGAATCAGACTGCCTGAGTTCAGATCCCCATTCCTCAGTGTGACCTACAGCACATTACCTGATCTCTCTAAGCTTCAGTTTCCTTATCTTTAAAATGGTAACTAAATAATCTATTGTGACATTGTTCAGGCACGAAGGAGATAATATGCTGTAATGACTTAGCAGAGTACAAGTGGATATCTTTAAAAAAAAAAAAAGATTAGGTCTTGGGAGAGGACTGGCCTTAGGGGTCGATTTGGGAGTCCTTGTTGTGGCATGAAGCAGTGTGGTGTCTGAATGTGATGAGCACTGAGAGAGCAAGATTTGGGGAGGTCAGAACTCTGAGGGGTCAGTCAGCTTAGGAGGCTGGAGGAAGAGGCAGAGTCAGTGAAGAAAACTAAGCCTAGGATTCAAGATAGAAAAAAAACAGCAAAGTGTCAATTCACTGAAGTCAAGGAGGAGAGCCCTGAGGAAGGGCGACCTGGACAGCATCATCCTCAGTCCTGTAGGCTGGTGAAGTGGGGATGAGCGAAGGCCCTGGGTTTGACTGGACAGAACTGGAAGGTCTCGGGTAGAGCTGGGGTAGCTTCTCCCTACCCTCAGTGGTGTCACGTTATGTCCATATCTTCTAGGGGTGGATGTCATTAATGGGGCCCTGGAGTCAGTCCTGTCCTCCAGCAGCCGTGAGCAGTGGACCCCAAGTCACGTCAGCGTGGCCCCTGCTACCCTTACCATCTTGCACCAGCAGGTAAAGAGCTGGGGTATGAGAAGGCATGGCTGTGCCTTCCTGTGGAGGGGAGGGGATTAGGGCTGAAGGGAAGAACTGCCAATAAGATGGATGTGCCTCAGTGGAACACAGAGGGCTAGAGGGTATTCCTGTTTAACTGAGTTCCCTCCTCCAGACAGAGGCAGTGCTGGGGGAATGTCGGGTGCGCTTCCTCTCCTTCCTGGCTGTGGGCAGAGATGTCCACACGTTTGCATTCATCATGGCTGCCGGCCCAACCTCCTTTTGCTGCCACATGTTCTGGTGTGAGCCCAATGCTGCCAGCCTCTCAGAGGCTGTGCAGGCTGCGTGCATGGTAAGCCCATAGGGTGGTGGGGTGGTGGGGGTGGTGGTGTGCCCCACATGGAGCAGGCTGGAGAGTGACTGTGCCACCTGCCTCTCTGCAGCTTCGCTACCAGAAGTGTCTGGATGCCCGCTCACAGGCCTCCACCTCCTGCCTCCCAGCACCCCCTGCTGAGTCTGTTGCCCGGCGTGTAGGCTGGACTGTCCGCAGGGGTGTTCAGTCGCTGTGGGGCTCTCTTAAGCCCAAACGGTTGGGGGCCCATACCCCATGAAGAAGCCCCATCCTCCCTTCACCTGCTTGTGTTGGGCCCCAGGGAACTAAAGGGTGTGGGGCAGGGAGGAGTCCTAGAGGCTATTCCTAGGCCTCGGGCCCCCCCAAAGCTATCCCTCCCCAGTAGCTGGGGTTCCCTGCCTAGGGGCTGGGGAGGGAGAAATCTAATCCTTTCAAGGGAAGTGGTAACACTGGAGTGATGACAAGAGGAGCAGGAAGTAAGGCCAGCCCCAGGCTCTCCATCCTCATGTGTTTCAGGTGGAGCAGGAGGAACTGGTCCAGGCCAGGCTCCATCCTTCTAGGGCCCAGCAGGGACAGAAGGGAGGGGACTGGTCTAGTCATGGTTCCCTTCCCCTCTGGTCTGTGGGCACCTCTGCTGTACTGATATCACTAATAAAGTCTGTCTGCACTGCTGTGTGCCTTCCTATGCCTACACCATGCCATCACCCCCATCGTCCTGCACCTCAGTTATGATCTTGCTCCCAAGGTCCCCTTGCCCTGCCTGCTTAGAAAGAAGAAATTGGGATAGTCACAGAGGGGTCTGGAGTCCAAGTCTCTTATCTTTATTTTAACAGCCTGGTGGGATCAGGCAGCAGCAGCAGTATCGGGTTCCTCACTGGGCAGCACAGGCCTGGGGTAATAGCTCTTGTCTGGTCTGCCCAGGGTAGTGTCAGCTTAGACCTCAGCTCCAGGGCCATGAAGGACAGCAGCTCCAAGGCAGTCTAGATACTGGGCACGGGCAGACCAGCCACGCCCACTCCCACGTCCAGCTAAACTAGCTCCAGGAAAGGAGCCCCAAGAACGCTGTTTCCCGGCGTACCTGGGGCCCAGGGATGGGCTCTTCCACCAGACATACTGCCAGGTTGAACCAACTGCAGCTCTCTGTGGCGTTTGCTCGTTGAAAGAACTTTCCCAACTCCGGGCCCTGGGGCCCTAGCAGAACAGCCGCTGCGGCCACAGGTTCTGAACAGAATGGAGGTTCCCATCCGGCACCAGGTGGCGGCAAAGAGCAGGGCTGTCGGCGCGGGCGGAGAGCTGGGCGCACAGAGTAGCCAGGCGGCAGGGCGCGCCGCAGGGCTCTGAGGGCGGGTGGCCCTTATGGTAGAGAAACCAGAAGGTCTGGAAGAGTTGCGTGTCGCTCCGCATGCGATATACCAGGTCATGCCAGGCGGCAGGCAGTGCATTGGGCAGCCCGTAGGTTTCTCGGGCCCTATAGAGGCGCTGCCAGTGCGGTGTGGCTCCGGGCACGTTTGCTTCTGTCAGGTTCAGGATGTAGGTCTCATGGTCCAGGACCACGTGAGAGCTCCCAGGGTAGTTTCCATCTATTTGGTAGACGCGGTAACCTGCAAGGAAGGAGGGCTGACTGGAGAGGAAAGGAGCAAAGGCAAGTCCAGGGAGGGGCCACATATCCTGCCCACCCTTTGTCCCCCGCCCCCATGGCCCCCCATCCTACCAACTCCAGGGTAAGGAAGGCTCCCTTCCGCCTCACTTACCAGGATTGAGGCTGATGTAGGTGGTGACACTGGGCGCCAGGAAGGCTACGGCTAGCGGCCGGCTCAGAGTCTCCTCATCATAGAAGACCTCAAATTCGTCCACATGAGTGTGGCCAAAGAACTGTCCAGCTAGGGTGTTCTCATACCTGACCAGAACATACTAATTATATTCAGAAGATTCTAGGGAGGGGAGGAAGAGATCTAGGGAGATGGAATGCTTTCTTTCTCCAACCTGTTCAAGTAGCCTCCCCACCGCATGGGGTGGCAGGGATAGTGAGATGCTCAAGGGAATTTCCAACCTCGAGACACCTCATCCCCTCACCCCAACCCCACTCCCCTCCTCATCTCCCTCCTACCTGGCTACAATTCGGTAATAATTCCAGCTCCAGCTCTTCAGGCAGTGCCCTGGGGGAATGTGGCCAATTATATGCACCTGGAGGGAGAGTTAAGGGTGGTTTCCAGGGCATCAAGGGGCCAGAGAGTCCTGGCCAGAGAGGGGAGAAGTGAATGAAAGGGCTTCCAGGGGCAACCGTGAGTTGAAGTCCCAGGGAACAGTGCCAGAAAATCAGGCTTCTTTGTCCACAGGTGCTCTAGCCCGACCGGAGCCTGCCTCTCCCCCAGCCCCCCGCACCACCTCCACCACCGTGTTCCCAACACTCTCCCTCACTTTGTCTCCTCGGTCCTCAGCAGCCTGAAGCTCCCCCACCAGCCACTGGAGCTGTCCTGCGGGATCTGTGGAGTTGATCAAGAGCCAGAAGTTCTCACGGGAACAAAAATTCATATTGAGAGAGATGAGGCGGAGGCCGGGGCGCGGGGAAAGGGCATAGAACCCTCCAATTCTGAAACAAAGTAAACGCGAGGGGTCAACACTTGTTCATCATCCTGGTCCTGCATGCCCAGTCCTGCGTGGGGCATTTGGGTGGAGGGCAGAGGCATACAGGATATCATCCCCATTCTCAAGGAGCTCACATTCTAGCTGAACACCAAACACTATTAATTATAGGGCCCGTCTGGCAGAGAAGAATGGCTCAGAGGGCTGAGGGCTCTAGGAATTCAGGGGAGAAGCAAGAGTGAACTAGACTGGGAAGCAAAGGCCATGCAGAGGGGATCTCCCTGGGACCTGGGCCCAGGTAAGGTGGGGACATGGGGATGAGCAAAGACACAGACTGGGGCATGGAGAGGGTGTGCTGCCAGCCCTTCAAAGGATGGTGGCTGGGAGAGTGGGGTCAGATTAGGAGGTGCCCGTGAAGAGCATTGAGGACTCGTGCTAGAGCAGTCAGAGACAATGCCCCAGGTTCCCTCCTTTCACTTTCATCCACATTTCTTTTCCCTTCCTGGGTTTTGTTTCCGTGGACCTTGAGTACCTGAGGGTGCGAAGGGCTTCAGCAGGCAGCCAGGGCTCCCATGCCTCGGCCATTGCCTCATAGAGCCAGCGGGAGGAATGGTTGCCCTCAATGAAGGGGGGAGGGAAGCCATTGACGGGTGTGCTTTCATGGTTGCCCACAGCAGGGTACACTGGCACTGGCCCCAAGAACTTCTTCACAAGGGCTGTGATGGTGGTCAGGGCCCGCAGCTGGTCCTGTCGAGACTGCTGCCAGACGTCATGGGCAGGGATGTCTCCTGTCCAGTACACCATATCAAAAGGGCCGGCTGGGCCCAGCCCACTCAACAGGCTCTCCAGGGTCCGCAGGGGCAGGTCACACTTGCTGTACTCGCCCCAGTATCCAGCGCCTGGCTGGGAGGTGGGCGGCGGGCCAGAGCCCCGGCGGCAACACAGTGGGTCCGCACAGTTAGGGTCTGTGCCCTCCAGGTAGTCATGATCCCAGTGCAGGTCAGTGAGGAAGAGGACCCGGCTGACAGGGGCGCCTGGGGCTGGGGGGTTGGGTGGCTTGGGCGGTGGCTTCGGTGTGGCTGGCAAAGAGATGTTCCAAGATGAGAAGATGTCCCAGTGTCCACAGGTGGAGCCCAGGAGCAGGCCACAGGCCTCAGATGGGCTCAGCACTGAGCGTGTCCACACTTCCACCATGTCATCCTCAAAAAGCTGGACAGCTGACTGGCACACAGTGGGTGGTGCTATCTTTAGCAGCTTACACAGCTTGATGGCCATGGAGCCCACCCGTGCCACATTGGGCTCCTTCTGTGGTGGGAGGAACCAGTGGTGAGATGTCAGAGAGAGCAGGGGAACCAGGCTAACCCCTGGCCACTACCCCTTGGGCTTCCATATCCAAACTGGGGCTGAGTTGGACTCAGTGCCACCATGGTGAGGAACTTCAGTGCACCCCCTGCTCCCAGATGTTGCCCTGTGACTGAGGCAGCAGGCCATCGCTTCCTCTTTAGCCCAGTGGCCTGTGGCATTTCAGGCCTTTGCTTCACCTACTGGCTTTCTCAGGCACTGTCTGCATTCTTTTCCTACTTCACAAAGGTCTCAATGGGATGGCGGTGGCACATAGCCATGGGTGTCCCCAAAGGGGAGCAAACTCAGTAAAGGCTTGTAGATGCTGCCCTCTCCATGGGGAATGCCATGGGACCCCCCAGGGCTCCCGCATGGGCCCCAGTCCCCACCCCACCCCCCTTTGGCCTGCTCCACCGGCAGCCCCTTTAGCTCACCTTCAGGCCGAAGTTGATGGCTGTGAATAGGACTTTGCAGACTGGGCAGGTGAGATTCCGCCACCCAAAGGCATTCCGGAGCTGGGGCACTATGGCCTTGAACGTGGCAGGATGGCCTCGGGCAGGAAGAGGGTGGGCTGCTGCCGGGGCCCATAGAAACAGGGAGTCAGGCAGAGCCAGCGCCAGCGCCAGGCCCAGGCTCAGGCCCACCCACAGGAGTCGGGGGGCTCCCGAAGAGCTGTCCAGTCCTTGCTCCCGGCCGGACCTGGGGTGGCTCTGGCAGGGTGACACTCGATGGCGAGGCATTGCTGGGCTTCCTAGACAGGGCCGGTTCGCCTGTCCCGCCCCCACCGGCCTAGGCCCCGGCTGGCCCTCAGGGACCCAGGCGGCGCTGGGGACACCTTATAACTCTTCGCTGTGGTCGGCTGATGGCCCCGCGGCCAGCCGCAAAGCAGCTCCACCCCTTCCTCTTCCTCTGGTCCCCCGCAGCTGATCCTGGCGGCGGCAGCGAGTCCTGTCAACGCTGCGGAGGCGGAGCTGGCAGGGTAAGCCCGGGACCGCCCTGGTTCCCGCCCCTCTACCCCCGCCCCTGCCCGGACCGAGGCCGCGGGGACAGCGGGGGTGGACGGTCAGCCTCTGCGATTGCCAGGGGCTCTGCCTTGCGGTCACCGCCGCACCAGCCCGCACCAGCCGCCGCGCTCGTGCTTTCGGGCCCCATGTGGGGCGGCTGGTGGAAGGCCCTTCAGAGGCTCCCGGACGCCGCCTCTGTGAAAATCTGCGCTCAGATTCCTGCAATAACTGCCAGGCCGACCCGGGCATTTAATTCGCGAAGGGAAGCGGGGTAGCGGAGGGAGCAGGACGGGGCAGGGATCCTTCCACAGGATGTGTTGCCCCTGCCGAGGAAGCTCCTCCCCTTGGTTTCCCATGCTCTGCCACTGGCACCAGCACCCTTGAGAATCTTTGAGTCACTTTTTTTTTCTATCGCCCCGGGTACAATGCAGTGACGTCATCACAGCTCACTGCAATCTCAAACTCCTGGGTTCAAGCGATGCTCCTCCCTCAGCTTCCCCAGTAGCTGCGACTACAGGCACAAGCCACCACGCCCGGCTAATTTTTGTTTTTTTTGTAGAGACGGGGAGGGAGGTGGGGTCTCGCTCTTGCTCAGGGGGGTCTCGAACTCCTCAGCTCACGCGATTCTCCGCCTCGTCATCCCAGAGTGCTAGGATTATAGGCGTGAGCCACCGTGCGGGACTCTTTGAGTCACCTTTGATTCAGATGAGAAAACTCAGGCTTAGAGATGATAAGGTGACTAAGAAGCAGTGAAGACCATACAGCTGTGACGACAAAGAACATCGGCTAGAACTTAGGTGCCTCACCGTGTATCCACGATGGTAAAAGCTAACATTTATTGCGTTTCTTTATCATGTGCCAAGCACTAATCTAGGCACTTTATACTTACTAATCTTCAATTCTCACAACAGCCCTAAGAAGTGCGTACGCTGCTATTACCCCTATTTTACAGATGGGGAAACTGAGGCACGGGGAAGTTAAGTGGCAGAACAGCAGTTAAAACCTAAGCTGTTTGCCTAGTGTTTCACCATGATCCACAGAGCTATCAAGTCCTGTCAGTTCTTTGAGAATTTTCTCTGAGTGAGAAAATTCTTTTCCCACAGTTCTGTGTGCATCATCTCAAAGTAATCATGGTAATAATTAGCATGCATTTTAAAGATAATGTACCAGGTATTTTTCTAAGGGTTTAGCATTAATTCAATCCTCACAACAAATTTAGGAGGTAGGTATTATAATTTTCTCCGTTTTACAGAGGAGGAAAGCAGGATTACGTAATTGGTTCAACATCCCACAGCTAGCCAGTAAATGCTGGAGCTGGAATTTGAATGCAACGTCCTGGCTCTATACTTTGGTATGTGGGGATCCACTCAGAACTCCGGAGTTGGTATACAGATTATTTTAAGCTGAAGACATTTCAGATTCAATAGATGCAGAAAGAAACCTTTCTGGAGCTTCCTTTATTCTGACTAAAAGCAAAAACTTCTGAGAAATGAGGACTGTCATAAATCTCCTCTTTGGGGAGGCTTATGCAGATGGGAAGCCAAGAGTAAACTCACCATAAGTACCCTCTCCAGGGGAGTTTTATGGCCCTGAAGAGGACAGAAAGCCCACTCATACTGGTATAGATGAACAGTACCACAAACTTTCTGATTTCCTCTTTGTTCTCTTAAAAACCCATTTGTAGTCCCTAAAGAAACCTATTTTTTTCTCCTAGTTTTCTCCCTCTCCCCTTTCCCCTACTAAAATAGATGTATAAGCCTTTAACTTCAACTATTTAATGAGCCAGCTACTTCTTTTGTTGGTTCCCCTGTGCATACAAATAAAGTCTTTTCTCCTGTTAATTTGTCTTTCTTGGTCTAATTCACAGGCCTCAGGCACTGAACCTAAGAGGGTAGAGGAAGAAGTTTTTCCTCCCTGACAACTACTTCTTTGTTATAACCATAGGCTTGAATCTGTAATCTTTAAGGATTAAAATTCTGGCAGAAGGAAAAGGAGGAAGAATGTCTGTATAAAGCACGAGGCATGAAAGAGCCTGGTACATTTGCTATGAAATGTAATCTCCCCTTTCCCTTTCCCTGTCGGGAATTTCAAGTAGCCTCATTTCTCCTTAACTGTTACTTCTCTGAATCTCTGTCTTTCCTTTTGGAGGACGCTAATGACCCCAGGGTCCAAATTCTACTGTAGTAGTAGGCCTCAAAAATATGAAAAGTTATTATGAAAATGCTATTTCAAGACTCATTCCTGTCTATGGAGTAAAAAGCTTGTACTTTGTAAACCTCGCCCTAATAGAAAAATCTGTCTCTATAAGCAATGACCTTGTAACTGATTGTGTAAGCCCCCCAGCTGTCTGTAGTAAAATTTACTGTACTTGCCTCACCCAAGAAAGAATGCTCCCTGCCTTAACTGATGCTATCTGCTTCTGTAAACTTGCTTGCTCAAAGATTGTAATCAGTCCCGAGGCCAGGCAGGTGGTCTGAGGCAGGTCCCAGACCCCTCGGCTATGGAATGTATGATGTAATTATTTTTATTCCACTATGTCGTGTTTAATGTCACGTAGCCCCCCTCCAAATTAGTATAAAGTCTTCTCACCTTTTCGGCTCTGGACTGCTCTCTGTGCAGCCATCTGTGGTGGTACAGAGGGTAGTCGCTGGCCAGCTAATAAAGACTCACAATTTGGCTCAATTCGGTCTCTCGGTGGCCACTTCTCGCACTCCGTACCATAACACTACTTGTTCTCCAAGACCGTGGCTCATGTCCCATCTCTTTAATAACACCTTTCTTGATCACTTTCTTCTTTCTCATTTGCCCGATTTTCTTTTACATAGTGTTGTAAAAGAAAATAAAGTTTCAGGACCCTTTAAATTTGTTATACCAAGGGGGAAGTTAAGCTCTGGAGACTGATTCAGGTAGCATGTTTGCAATTTTGCTTTTTAGATTATAGCTTAACTCTTCCTCATTGTTCATGTTCTGTAAATGACTCGGAGAGACGTGAGACCAGACTTTCCCCCTTCCAACCAGTGGTATTTGTTCTAGGTTAACGGTCTGCCTTATTGTCCTATTCCTAACTCAGACCAGATGGTGCCCAAGACCCCATGACAGTTACATCTTCAGTGTGGGATGTTAAATATACCTTTCCTGCATGAAAAAAAAATCACCTCAACTAATCAGATCTTTGTAACTATGCATTAAGCCTTATATAGAAAGATGTTGAAATTCTATTAAACGCCCTTAAGCTTTGTCTATATAAGTGATGATAAACTTCTACACTTTGGAATACCGACTTCCATTCTTTGGAATCTGTGCTTCCTGGGCAGCCCATCCTCAAACTTTGTGCTTGAACAAACTCTTTTTAAACTATATTCTGCCCCTTTTGATTATTTTAGGTTGACAGTGTTTTTATACATATTGTTGCTCTTGATAGAACCATCACTTGCTGCGTATCACACACCCATATCCTTCTGGATGTGGACTAAAATAAAATCTTTTTTTTTGAGGCTGAGTATCACTGTGTTGCCCAGGCTAGAGAGCCTGTGGTGTCAGCCTAGCTCACAGCAGCCTTAAACTCCTGGCCTCAAGCAATTCTTCTGCCTCAGCCTCCCAAGTTGCTAGGACTACAGGCACGCACCACCACACCCGGCTAGTTTTTTCTAGCTCTTGCTCAGGCTAGTCTAGAACTTCTGAGCTCAAGTGATCCTCCCGCCTCAGCCTACCAGAGTGCTAGGATTATAGGCATGAATCACCGCTCCAGGCCTCAGAATTCCTTATATTAACTTAAAACATTCCAAGCCTTTAGACAAAGCTTCATTTCTTTAACCAATTACAAGTCAAAGAGTCTTTAAACCCACCTATAACCCACCCCTCTCTTTGAGATGTCCCACCTTTTCGGACCAAACCAATGTATGCCTTCCATGTATTGATTTAAGACTTTACCTGTAATTCCTGTCTCACTGAAGTGTATAAAACCAACTGTAACCCAGCCACAGCGAGTCCACTTGCTCAAGGCTTCTTGGGCATGGCTCTGGGCCATGCTGAAACTGCCCTTACAAATTAATAAAAAGGGGTTCAAGGCAAGAACTGTGTGGTAAGGGCCTAGATAAAAATAAGGCACAGGCCTAGCTAAAAATAATGATAATGATTAGCCACTGTCCCCTGTTTGCTTCCCTATAATTGCCACTCTGGAGCCACATAGCTGGTGGTCATAAAGATTCTTAGCTTTCTCCGTAGATATTAATAACATCACCTTTTTGAAACCTAGGGGTAGTTTCTGAGATATCTTCCTGGTCCTGCGTTCCAGTGGAACAGCTGACCCACCCAGGCCAGCATGCTATACTGAGGAACTGACTCAACTGGTCTTGTGACCTTCACCCAAGAACCTGGTTAGCAAAGAAGATAATTTCTACAACCCTGTGGCTCCTCCCTGAACCCAGCCAATTAGCAGACTCAATTTCCTATGCCAAACTGTCTTTAAAAACCCTGTCTTCCACATCCTGGGGGAGACAGATTTGAGAGGTTTCTCCTGTCTCCCCACTTAGCGCTATGCAGAATAAACTTTCTCTGCCATAAACCCTGCTGTCTCAGCGTATTGGCTTCCTCTTGGGCAGCAGGCGAATGAACCTGGTTGGGTGGCAACAGTAGTCTTCAAATTTGGCTCAAAATAAACCTCTTTAAATTATTTTAGAGTTTGCCTTCTTTTCTGTTGACATGAGCTTTGATGCAGTATCTACAGAGGCCTCCACTGACCCTACAGAATTGTCCCAAGCTGAGGCAAGGGGCCTAAGACTTTATTTCCCTCTAAGTTGATTAGTTATAGGACGTGGGCTGCCCCAGAAAGGGGGTATGGCCTTGAGTGAGGTGACCTTCATCATAGAGGCCCCCGTAGGGGCTGACACTTGTGAGCCATGTTCCAGGAACACCCCCCAACAGCTGGGGGAGTAAGTCCTTCCCAAAGGGAAAACTGGGCCACACACAGTGCCCACCACACTCTTATTCTCAGTGTCTGTCTCAGGAAAGGGCACAATAACTGGGTTGTCCTGTGGCCAATGAGTCATTATGAACAAGGTTCTGCAGGGCTGGTAGTGAGAGCGGTGAGAACAACTTTATTCTTGACTTTCTCTGGGTTTTAGAACCTCTGAAACCTATTGTGGAGATTTCCAGGCTACCGAACCATGAGTAGAACTTGGCAAGGGAAGGGGATGCTGGTGTTTAAAGATCTAAGGCAAAAAAAAAAAAAAAAAAAAATCTAAGGCTTATACAGCCCCTGCCACCATGTCAAATTAGGTGCTAGGCTTGGACAGTAGTTGGCAGAGGTATAAAATGGGCTGCCTGGTTGGGGCAGAGAACTTTCTAGTTGATTTGGGGTAATTTGATCAGGCATCCACTTAGGGTACTTACGTTCCTTTGTGTCAGGAAACCCGTACAAATTCTGTATAGGTAACCAGCCAACTCTTGGGCTGCCTACAAAAACTGCAAATTAAATTCGTAATTCCAGAGACAGCAGCCTAGAACTAGTGAGGAAAGCTCTCCCTCTTGTGGACTTTTTAGGAAGTACCACAGAACTAGTAACCTATGAGTTTAAGGGAACAGACACAGAGGAAAATCTATCTTCTAACAGGCAATTCTAACGTAACGTATGTAGAATCCCCAAGAATAGGAGCTGAGGTTTAAATTCAGGCCAGCTTTTCGATCTGGGAGTCAAGGGAAAAAAAGAATAAATTCAGGCTACCTGAGTTAGAATCCTGGTTCTGCCACTCACTAGTTGTGTGACCCTGGACAAAGCACATCACATTTGAGCTTGAGTTTCTTCTGGTGTGACATGGAGCTAATAAATAGTGCAAGGTTTGAGAATTCAATGAGAAAGAGAGTGCTTAGGGCAATATATAGGGCAGAGGAAGTCTCTTCTGATGCAACTTCTTTAAGTTGCATCTTGTATTTCCTCACCAACGGTACAGTGTCTACCATTGTCTTACACATAATAGGTGCTAGATCTACATTGACTGTCATTGATTTAATGAGGTCCAGCTTCCAGCTCTCCCCAGCCTTCCAAGCTCCACCCACATTGTCCATTGTCAGGAGAGAGGATCTCTGTGGCTGCAATGAGGTGGAGGCCAAAGGAAAAAAAACATGGGAAAACTTTGAAAAGTCCTTTCTTTCCTTCGTCCTATGGAAGATGTAGGGAGTATTTACTTAACAGACAATAACTCAGCTCCTTCTATTGCCAGGCAGTCTTTTAATCATTCATTCAATACACACACACACACACACACACACACACACACACACACACACTATTCTGTGTCAGGTCCTGACCAGGAAGCTCACATCTGTGAGCAGGAAAGGCCTGCTCTACAGGAAACCTCAGCTTAGGGGAGAGACAGGCAAGAATAACCTATATGTGACTGATCACTTTAGGGCAGCCTCTACTTTTGCTCCATGCTCAATCTGAGGACAGATTCAGTTTCTCCAAACAAATCCTTGTTGAGTAATGTAGCTTTTATTGCAGGTTTTATGGAGACAGCAAAGAGGAGGATTACAACACACAGCACAGAAAACTTCTCCATTAAATACCTGTTTCCTCTCCCAAGCCTCTCTCTCTATCTTCCCCCACTTCCTCTATGCAATCTCTAAAATCCTGAGTTTTTTTCTTTCTTTTTTTTGTTTCTTTTTTGTTTTTTGTTTTTATTTTGAGGTATTCAGCATGATGGCAGAATAGGAAGCCCTGGACCCTCTTTTTCCTATGAACATGCAAATTCAACAACATTTCATGGACAAATTCTCTTTGTAAGAAATCCAGAAACCAGTTGAGAGGCTCTTGCACCTTGGATGATCATGAAACCAGACACATTGAACCGAATAGGGAAATTCAAGATACCTTTTCACCAGAATCCCAGCCTTGGCACAACTTTTTGACTGGGAGGAAACCCCAGCTCCAAGATTCTTCCTGGGGAGCAAATAAATTGGACCATGTATTCAATGCCCCAACTTTTCTGGGGTCTGCCCAGAGAATTGGTTTCTGTCTTATCAGTCTTGGAGTGACTTCTAGCTGCTCCCCTTCTAGCTGCCTGGAGAGGAACAAAGATAATGGTTTGGGCTGGCAGTTGCCATAACCCCTTACCCTGGCTCAACACAGAGTAAATGGATAAATGCTCTAGCTTCCAGACTCTCCCTAAGGAGGAAAAGAGTTGGTCCAAAGGGTCATGAGAGACTACTATCAACAATTATATGCCAACAAAATGGGAGAAAGTACTTGCAAATCATATATCTCATAAGAGGTTCATTTCCAAAATATACAAAGACTCCTATAACTCAATAGCAAAAAGGTAATAATCCAATTAAAAAACAGGCTAAAGACTTGACTAGACATTTCTCCAAAGAAGAGGTATAAATGACCAACAGGTGTTTGAAAAGATACTCAATGTTATTAATCATCAGGGAAATGCAAATCAAAACCACAATGAGATAGTGTTTCACACCTGTCAGGATGGCTACTATTAAAAAACAAATGGCAGCAATGTTGACAAGGATGTGGAGAAATTGCAACACTTGTGCACTGTTGGTGGGAAAGAAAATGGTGCAGCTACTATGGAAAACAATATATAAGTTCCTCAAAAAATTAAAAACAGTACTACCATATGGACTAGCAATCCATTTATGGGTATTTATCCAAAAGAATTGAAATTAGGATCTCAAAGGGATATTAATACATCTGTGTTCATGGCAGCATTATTTCCAATAGCCAAGATGTGGAAGAAACCTAAATGTCCAACAACAGATGAATGGATAAAGAAAATGTTGTACATTAAAACAATGGAATATTATTCGGCCTTAAAAAAGAAGGAAATTCTGTGATATGCACAACATGGATGAACCTTGAGGACATTCTGACAAGTGAAATAAGACAGTCACAGAAGGACAAATACTGAATGATTCCACATATACGAGGTTTCCCAAAGCATATAGATGGCTAAGACAGTGGCAGCTCATATGGTTTCTTTCACCCGGAAGTGTGCAGTGCTCATGAACTATACATCCAAAGTAAAGAACTCTGCTTAGTTACTGTGGAAATGAAGTTACCTGAATCCAGGTGGACTAGAGCCTTGCTACTCAAAATGTGGCTCACGGACCAGCATCATCGTCATCACCTGAGAATTTTCAGTCTACCTCCATATTGAGTGAATCAGAATTTGCATTTTAACAAGATCCTCAAGTGATTAACATGGACCTTAAAATTTGAAAAGCACTGACAAGTGTTTATTATTCTGGAGCCTTGTTGAGGACTTCTTTTCCTCAAGTCTGTCAAGTTACCTATTATTTAACTTCTACAAAGTGTTTTGGTATAAATAACATCATTAGTTGAATGTGTTACTATCTGTTTAGCTAATATATACGCACACATGTAATGTCTTTATTTGCCTCTTAATGATAAGAAGTACAAGAAATTCCAACTGAATTGTCATTTATTCCCTTATTCAGCAAGTAATTCATAAGCATCTATGCCATAGTGAGAATATAGGTAATAAAGTACATATTAATAGTTCAAAGTAAAAAAAAAAGAACCAAGAAAAGGTGAAATTACATGCTATTGTGCTGACAATAAAGTCGAACAATCATGATAGACTAAATGGAAAACAACTTTTTTTTTTTTT